>NC_056730.1:363876461-364176461 GCF_019279795.1 Protopterus annectens | reverse complement strand
CATAATATGGGATTTTTTTACATTTCTATCTTTTGAACAATGTAGTTAAGTTAAATTCTTATATTAAAGACACTTTCCATTTTTTGGATAAAATAAAGAATGTTAAATGTGGTGAAGAATATTACTGGATAGTTATAGATGTAAAAAGTCTCTATACAAGTATTACCCATGAGTTAGGCATGGAAGCTGTTAGATTTTTTTTCTAGGTGATAGTCCTGGTAGTAATTATGTGATGGAATTATTGTATTTTTGTTTGACGAATAATTTTTTTGAGTTTAATAAGCTAATTTACCATCAAATATAACTAACATACACAGAAAGGGAATTGGAGATTATAATATTTTGGATAGTAGCAGTTGCCATCCACCACATACTTTGAAGGCACTACCGTATAATAAATTATTGAGAGTTAGCAGGCTATGTAACGATGAAATGGGCCTAGAAAAAGAAATAATAAAAACATGTATTAATTTCAAGCAAAGGGGGTATGATGAAAATGCTATTTTAGATGCCCTTCATAAAATAATAGATACCAGCTTACTTCATAATAGGCCTTTAGTAAATAAGATATATAATAATGGAGAATTTAATACTGTGCAGGAGTGTAGAAAAGTCTATTTTGTTACTGTAATTAATATCTTAAGTGAGAAAGTCATTGATGCCATTGTGGTGGTGCTGCGGTAGCGTTGTCGCCTCACAGTAAGACGCTGTCCGGTTTGATTCTCAGCTAGAGCGTCTTCTGCGTGGAGACATGCGTGAATGGGCGTACCTTCGTTGAAGGTTGTGCATCAGGCCTGACAAGCCGGTACGTAAAAATCAACTGCCAATCATTAGCGGACCGGAGTTCCACTGTGGCGACCCCTAACCGGGAAAAGCCGAAAGACACAAACAAACGGAGGGGTAAAAAATCTTTGTAGAACTGTAAATATCTTTTTCAAGAGAAGTAGAGCTATCAAAGACATGGTGGTACACAATGGATTTGTTTCCTCTGGTGAAAAATTAAATCTGCAGGTTTTGGAATGTGGCACCTTCCCTTGTGGAAGGTGTTTGGTTTGTTCCAACATTACGAAATGTTTTGAAAAAATAAATGGTGTAAAATTCTGTTCCACTTCTGCTTTTTCATGTACAATTAAATCAGTGGTATATACTTTGTCTTGCCCCTGTAACTTGTTTTATATAGGGGAGACTAAAAGACTATTCAAGCTACGGTTGTAAGAACGTATTAGAGACATAAAAAATAATAATGCTGTGAGCCCTATAGCTTTACATTTTGTACTTGTCATAGCAGTCACTTTTCACTGTTAAAAGTTTGCATTTTGGAACATATTTCAGAAACAGATGCAGTGTTAATGAAAAAGAAATTATTGTGTAAAGAGACTGTATATATTTTAAAATGTAATACATTATCTCCAGCAGGTCTAAATAGTGAATGTAAATGGAGAGTGTTTCTTTAAAATGTATATATGATTATTTTAATTGATGGTTGATTAATCAGAGGATTGTTTGATTAATTGTATTTAAGTGAATATATGTGTATGTATATATATATATATATATATATATATATATATATATATATATATATATATATATATATATATATATATATATATATATATGGATGTATGGTGCGGCATATTTTGTAACTCCAAAACCAAACAAAAAGTTTGCAGGAGAACCAAATAAGGGCGCCAAGACCATATGATACACGTAATTTATTGTAAAACCAGACAACACAGAATTAACGCTGTCTATACAAATCCGTTTTCGAACTTCTTCATCAGAAACAAACCCAAAATGAGGCTTGAACAATCATTTTATAACTTTTCCATCTGAAATAATTAATGAATTGATTATCCAATAAAATGTAATTGAAAAAATACTTGAGTAAAATAGTTTGTATAGAAAACTTTGCATAAATAAAAACCACAAATTTCATATTCACCAAAGTAGTGAATTAAATACTATGAATAACAAATAGCTTCTCCCACCATGATAAAACTATATTGGCATAGGTGGGGGCACATTTGGCCCCCATAGCCACACCTTTTTCTTGCTTAAAAAACTCTCCTTGGAAGTACATGAAGTTGTATCGAGACATCGATAATGGACATCAAAAAGACGCCATCGGCAATGATATTCATTCTAATCAAGGTGACTTTTCGACAAAATCTCATTTTGTAGATTACAATGCTTTCATAGATAAAAATTACTCTCTGTATAATTCCAAACTTGTTTCTAAACAGAGTGATACACCGTCCAGAACATATAGGGAAAACTTGGACTATTTATATTTTTATATGGAAAAGTACAAACATTTAGGATGTGACTGTACATTTCTTAGAGAATGTTTGGACTAAAACATTGTTCCAAAAGGCTTGCGCGTTTGTAAATTTCCAAACAGGGTGGAAAAGGGTTCAGAATTTCATTCGGAGTTGATACACATTTTTGATAAATGCGATTTAGAAGTGGTCGGGGCCATTCTTAATGAAAACGAAAGGGTCAGGACAGCACTTTTGACTAAAATGGAAACTGTTAATACTGCCAGCATCAATGATCTTATTTTTACAGTGGTATCAGAGAAGAATCTATACTATGATATTTTTGCACAAATAGATTCAGAATGTATAGAAAACATGAAAAGGAAGCAGGGTAAATTGGACAGGGATCTCAAGGAATACAAGGAAGGCATGGCCTACCCTAAACCTAGATCATTCAACTCTTTTTTTAAAGAACCCAATATAGATGGGAAGAACAGACGTTATGATGTATTTTATGAACATGAACAAGTACAACAAGAAGTTTCATATAAAAATCAAGGAGGGGTCCCTTTAGATCATCCACCTCCATTGCGGAGGTCAGACAGGATTCGCAAGCAGAACCCAGTTTATTACAATTCCCACAATTACAGGGGGAATTACAGGAGATAGGGATTTCAAGCACTAACCCCCAGATAAGTCAGCAAGGTAACATTTTTGAGCTTCATAATTACAAAATATTTAACTATAGTATTTTGGATATAAATTTTGATCATTTTAAACTATTTTCAAAAGGTTTTAAGTTCATTCCTACTAGGAAAGCTAGCATACCAAGGGCAATAGTTGATTTAAAGCTTTTCTTAAGGAAAAATAATTTGTCATTAATATTCCAAGATGCAAATCCCAACAATTTAAGTTCAACAATGTTAAAGAAAAAAAGTATCATTAACCCTCCTTTGCACCCCCAACTTAAAAATATGGAAAACCTATTGGAAAGGGAAATCAGAGATACAGTGAGGCAACACAAAGTACATTCTAACCTTTCCAAAGAGGAGAAAAAGTTATTGAATGACTTGAAGGACAATAGATCCATTAGGATCATGCAACCGGACAAAGGGGTGGGACTGTCCTTATGGACACAATATTATATGAATCAAAAATGAAAGACTTATTATATGACACTTCTAAATATTCCAGAGCTTCTATTAATGAAGTTAATATTGCTAATTCAAAAATTAATATTATGCTTAACGACTTACTACTTGAAGGTTCCATTAATATTGATCTGTTCAACTTTTTGTCTAATAAACATCCAAGGGTCCCTTCAGTTTTTGGTATTCCAAAAGTACACAAGGATTTGAGGGACCCTCCTTTACGTGTTATTGTTTCCTCTGAAGGATCTGTTACTACCCCTTTAGCCAAATTTGTGGATGACAAAATAAAGGAGCTCTCCAACATAGGTGATACAGTTTTAAGGGACTCGTGGGATTTTCTTAGACAATTTAAACCTAACTTGTATTCTCCCAATATACTTTTTGTGACTTTAGATATAGTGGACTTGTTTGGTTCTATTCCCCATGATATGGGTCTCCTATGGTTAGAAGAAAGTATGAGGCAAAGTGCTTTATTTTCCCCCGATGATTTCAGAAATTGCCTTCTAATTATGGAGGTTATTCTAAAAAACAACTTCATGTACTTCCAAGGAGAGTTTTTTAAACAAGAAAAAGGTGTGGCTATGGGGGCCAAATGTGCCCCTACCTATGCTAATATAGTTTTATCATGGTGGGAGAAGCTATTTGTTATTCATAGTCACTTTTCTAGTTGTTGGTGTCTATACAAACGGTTTCTTGATGATATTTGTATTTTTTGGACGGATTCCCATGAAAAGTTTTTTGAATTTTTGGATTATATTAAGGGTACCACCAATTCTTTGGACTTTACCTTTAATTTTAATCAACAGGAATTAATATATTTGGATATTTCTTTAATTAAGACTAACAATGGTTTTTCATCCAGAATACATCGAAAAGAAACCTTTTCTAATTCCTATCTGCATTTTAAAAGTGGTCACCCGTTTTTCCAAAAAAAGAACTTGGTTAAGGGACAATTAGTCAGGGTTTGTCGAATGACTTCACAAGACGACGATTTTAATAAGGAATGTGAATTTGTTCTGGATATGTTCAGAGAGAGGATATCCAAATAATTTGATGCAAGAATTGGTTGAGGTGGTTGTTGAAGGAAGAAAGGGGAGATTTGCCCCTATCTTGGGTCAGGACACCCCGGTTACAACTGAAACAGATGTCAAAAACACTACTCCAAGCAATTGGGAACAGGCTTATATTTTAGATTACACAGGTGATTCATGTGTTATCAAAGAAGTTGTTAGTAGAGAATGGGATAGGTTTGCACAAATTTCAGATTTGGGACAGATTAACAACCAGCCTTTAAAATTTATTTATAGAAAATACTTGAATTTTAAACAATTATTTGAGTTTAGTGAACGTCCAAGTATAGGGCGTAGATCAGGTAGGCTAGGAACCTTTAAATGTAGGTTTTGTTCTCAATGCCCACACATAGCCAGCAATTCTAGTGTATATATATATATATATATATATATATATATATATCTTCTATTTGTAACCACTGCAACTCCTTTTATGTAGGGAAGACTGAGAGGAAGTTGAAGTTTAGAATTTATGAACATTTTTATGAAATTAAGAAACAGAATGGAAATAATGCTCTGTTTCGCCACACCTTGGTATGTGCACAAGCTTCCTTCAGTTTTTTTGTCTTGGAGACAGTTCCCAAAGAGATGAGGGGCGGTATGTGGGAAGCTAAGTTGGAATACAGGGAATTATTTTGGCAGATTATCCTGGATTTCACAAAACCTCCTGGTTTAAATGATGTTCTGTCCATTATTCCAGTACTTAAATTAAGAGCAGCTAAGCTATAATTTGTTAAAAATTCCACTAGATGGCAGTATTCATTGCATCTTATTCAGCAGAATGAAATATGTTTTTGCTATTGCAAAATGAATTTTATTGCATTATATATATATTTTTATAAATACAACATGTTGTTTTTAATCAAAGGTCATATTCATGTTTTTATCCTTGTATTTAATTCACTAGTTTGGTGAATATGAAATTTGTGGTTTTTATTTATGCAAAGTTTTCTATACAAACTGTTTTACCCAAGTATTTTTTCAATTACATTTTATTGGATAATCAATTCATTAATTATTTCAGATGGAAAAGTTATAAAATGATTGTTCAAGCCTCATTTTGTGTTTGTTTCTGATGAAGAAGTTCAAAAACGGATTTGTATAGACAGTGTTAATTCTGTGTTGTGTGGTTTTACAATAAATTACGTGTATCATACGGTCTTGGTGCCCTTATTTGATTCTCCTGCAAACTTTTTGTTTGGTTTTGGTCTTTATCAGGTTCGCTATCATCTCTTGGATTGTTTGGTTACTATATTTTGTAACTCCAGGAAGGTTGTGCCGAGGCGCCAGCGTGTTATTCAGTGTGAATAAACTATTTAATACAAGATTGGTGGCATCTTTTTCGCTGGCTTTGTAGTCTGGTGTGTTATACCTCTGCTAACTTGGCTTTTAGACATGTTAATTATCAGATACATGTGTCCAGGTATTTTTTAGCTCTCCTATCCCAGGCCTTTCAGGTTATTTCTGATCTTCCAGACTCTGAGGGTAAAACTTCTGCCCCGTCCTAATTTGGGAATTCCTCCCAGGTGGCTCGTCATTCCTTCAGGTGTAGTTATGATTCAGCAGGTGCTTCTTCTAGGGCTGCTGCTTTTGGGTAACTGACGAGGAGGTGCTGTTGGCTTTGGCCTCAACATTTACCTGATGATATTAAGGCTAAGTTGATGAATGCCCCTCTTGATAAAAAAAAAACAAAAAAAACACTTGTTTGGTGAAGTTGTTGCTTCTGTGTTTAAGTCCCATCAGGATAAAGGCAAGGCTTTACAGGAGCTTAAATGTGTTTGTTTCTCTTGTGCCTAAAATCAGAGAAACTACCCCAATAACCAGCCTTTGCTCACAGGCAAACTCACCCTCCTGCTCCTATGGGTAAAAAGGGTGGTAAGTTTCTCCTCCTGCTAAGGCTACTCAGACATCAGTCCCTCAGAAGTCTCCTTTTCCAGATAAATTAGGTGCTATCTGACTATCCTGTTCTTTCCAGCCCCCTTCCTCTTTCTCTTCACCTCTGTCTCTCTCTCTCTTTCTCCCTCTTTAGCTACAGATTACTCAGGATTCCTGGGAACTGTCCAGGGGTATTTCATGGTTTGGAAATCCCTTCCCCTTTTTATGGGTGTTCCTCAGCCCCCTCAGGAACAATTGTCCTTCTTTCCAGAGGTGCTTTGGGACCTTTTGACTCAGGGTACTGTTCAAGAGGCGTATATGTCCCAAAATGGAGGGGGGGTTACTCCAGGATGTTTCTAGTATCTAGAAAAGAGGGTACTTGGAGACCAATTGTAGACCTCTCTCATGTAAACACTTTTCTGAAGATGCCCTCCTTTCATATGTTATCCCTTCAGACGTTGTTTCCTCTCTTGCTTCCTCAGGGTTCTGTGGTGTCTCTGGATCTCAAGGATGCTTATCTCCATATCCTGATTCATTCCCTTTTCAAGAAGTTTTTACATTTCTCTGTTGCTTCCTGGCATTTTCAGTTCTCTGCTTTGCTCTTTGGCCTTTCTACTGCCCCAAGGGTATTCACCAAATGCCTCTCTCCTGTGATTACTTTTTGCAGGATTCAGCGGATCCAAGTAGTTCCTTACTTCGATGACCTTCTGATTCAGACATCTTCTCCGGAGATCCTGTTGGAAAATCTTAATTTTGCCATTCAAGCCCGGGGTTCACAATAAACTTCAAAAAGTCTTTTCTGACTCCTTCTCAAGACCATGTTTTTCTGGGGTGTAGGATCCAGATGGTGCTTATGCTGGTATCCCTGCTTCCTCCCAAGGCCTTTACACTCATTTCCTTCTTTCAAACTCTTCTTCCTTTGGCCTCTTTTACAGCCACGGAGTTTGAGTGCTCTGGGATTCATGGCATCCACCATCCCTATGCTCCATCAGGCCAAACTCCACATAAGAAAGTTTCACTGATTTCTGAAGTTAGATTGGCTTCAACATGTGCATCCCCTAGACTTTGTAGTTCCTCTTCTACCTTGTCTCTAAATCCAGGGATCCTTTTTCCTCCCACTCTTCCCTCCCAGGAGCTATTTACAGATGCTTCAGATGTGGGATGGGGAACAGATCTGGCTCCCTAAAGATGCAAGGGGTGTGGTCGCTTTTTCAACAGAAAGAGCATATCAAAGAGATGTGAGCTGTTCTGCCAGCACTTCAGGCTTTTCATTCTCTTTTCTCCCCAGGACCTCTTAAGGTATTCAGAGACAATACCACAGTGATGTGGTACGTAAACAAACAGGGGGGAGGGGGCAAGATCTTATCTTCTTTGCCGGTTGTTACTCCTAGTGTGGTATCTTGCTGTCCAGTAGCAAGTGAATCTTCAGGTAGTTTACATTCTCTCAGGTCAAAATACTGTGGCAGACACTCTGAGCAGGTCCTTAACTCAATCCCATGAATGGATGCTTCACAGGGATGTGTTTCTTGACATTGTTCACCAGTGGGGTACTCCTCAAATAGATCTTTTTACCTTCCCTCTGAACAGACAGCTTTCTCTAGTTTGTGCCAGAGGCCCAGGTCTTCTGGTTTGGAAGGTTGACACCTTATCTTTTTCTTGTGGACACCTTATCTTTTTCTTGGAAGGGGATATTTCTTTACGTTTTCCCTCCCTTTCCCCTCATTCCAAAAGTCCTGTTCAAAATTCAAAAGGATGCTCCCAAAATCTTTAGTGACTCCATTTCCTAGACAGCATTGGTTCCATCTTCTTCTGCGTTTAGCCAAGGGCAGTCATCACAACTTACCTTACAGGGTGGATCTACTAACACAGGACAGGGGATCTGTCCACTCTTCAACTGACACTGTGAGTGATAGGCTTTTGATTCCACATAAACACCTTTTTTCTGAGTATGTGCTTAGGGTACTACGGGAGGTCAGGAAACCCAATAGTAGGAAATCCTACTTATCCAAATGGAAGAGGTTTTCTGTTTTGTGTCTTTCTTGTAACCTGAATCCACAGTCTCTGGATGTTCCTTTGGTTCTCTCTTATCTGTGTGGATTGCTGAATGCTGGGTCGGCTTATTCTTCTGTTAAGGCCCACTTATCAGTTATCTGTCCTTGTCTGCCTTTATCTCCTCCTCTAGCGTCTAGATTTGAAGCTAAACAATTTCTTATTAGGCCTCTCGGGAAGCATGTTTCTCCTCCCTGGGATTTTGATTTTGTTTTGGAAAAATTGACTCAGGCTTGTTTTGAGCCTGCAGCTTCAGCTTCAGCTTTCTTGCAGCATTGCTCTTGAAAGATTGTACTTTTATTAGCCCTCACTTCTACCAGACTGGTGTCTGAGCTTCAAGCTATTATGGCTTGTTCTCCTTTTTTGGTGCTCCTTAAGGACAGGGTGTCCTTGTGTAGTGATCCTTCTTTTATGCCCAAGATGGTGAATGAGTTGTCCCTTAATCAGTCTATTCATGTGCCCACTTTTTTCCCGTTTTCCACAATCTGTTAGTGAGAAGGTGCTGCACATGTTGGATGTGCATAGACAGCTCAGACTTTATTTGGATTAGACTGAGACTGTTCTTAAATCTGATCAGCTCTTTGTTTCCTTTCATCCTAAGTCCTTGGGACTGTTTGTGTCCAAGCAAACTGTTTCTTCTTGGATTTCAAAAGCTATTTATTTTTGTTATTCCATTCATCATAAGAGCATTCCTTATTCTAATAATGCTCATTCTACTAGGGCCGTGGCTTCTTCTGCTGGTTTTTTCAAGGGTTTGGATACTAACTCTGTTCTTCGGGCAGATACCTGGACTTCTGCACATACATTTACCAAGCACTACAAGTTGGATAAAATCTACAGGGCTAGAGCTGGTTTTGCTAGGGCCATCCTTCATGGCTTCATAGAGGGCTCTGCCATACCGCTCAACCTGGAATAATGAAAAATCTGGACAAAGGCCCATGAAAAAAATAGGTACAACTGGCCAAAAATCTGTATGCTGATTAACATAAAATTTGCACACAGAATTGTGTAACTATGCCCACTCCGATGGAATTGTGGGATACCAGCTTTTAAATGCAAACTGAAGAACAGACAAAATATGATCATGAAACACAAAACAAACAGAACAGTGTTTTATTTATAATATTTGAACTTGTGCAAACTGCAAAACTACAATACAGTTTTCTTGTATAAAAATAAAATTAACCGCTTCAGCCTTCTACAGCCAGAAAAATAAATGAGATGGATTTAAACAGAGGAAATCAGCAGATAGGTAGATTTACAGACTGAGTACTTTTTGGCAAATGCAGTCAGTTCTTTCAAAGCAGAGAAGTGTAGCAATTAATTGAATTCAAATTACTGTAATACCGTAGTCATATACAGATTTAGCTAACACTAGGAATACATTCAATATAATTTCTACAAAGATCATCATTATGAAACAATATTTTCTATGAAAATATTTAAGTAATCTATTGCAGAAGTACCCATACAAGTCATTATCTTTGAAACACTTAAATTTAGGCTTCTGAACTAATATTGCCTTTGGCTGTTTTTTAAAAATGATATCATTCTTACATTGTCTAATTTTCTGAGATACATTTCTACAAGAATCAGGGACAGTTTTAGAAAATGCTTTTCATTAGTGGTAAAGATTAAAGGGAGGTTTTAGTAGTTTAGTTTCCATGTTGTCTCTAAGTGAATATGAGGTAAATTTAAATATAAACTTAGTTTGCAAAGGTGCACAGCAACTCTCATATAAAAGTTTAAAAGACATTTCCGCAAAAAATGTCTCCTGCAGTAAATGGTAACCATTTTTTTGAAATGTGTATCAATGAAGTTCACTGGGAAGGGAGAAGATGATGAACCTTAGGATTTTGTTTTTGGTGACTTGCTTTATGTGTTTTTTTTTTTTGTGGTAAAAGTAAGGCATTTAATAGTAGGCAATATTCTAATCTTAGAAAAAGAATATCATAGTTTCCTAGGACCTCCAAAAGTCATTCTCCATGGCCTCACAAAATGATGGTCGATTGGGGCCCCCCATATACAGCCCTCCCCCCTGCAACCAAAATGTCCCATTACTTGGCTATTTCTCCACATTTACCGTAAACACTGTATTGTGCATAATGATTTATGCTTTACTTCTACAGTGATTATTTGGATTTCATTTAAAACTTTTATTTTACATTTTAAAGCACAAACACTAATAAACACTAATAGACATCTGCTAAACAAAGAAATACATTCTCACAATGAAAATATACTTATCATTAAAACTTCACTGTCCTTGAAACAGCATTGAAACCCACATTCAAAGAAATTGCATCTGGCCAGTAGTGGATAAAGATTACATCTGGGCTATTTTCAAATCATAGGCCCCTTCCACACATATTTAGGACCATGCAAACATACGTGTGTTCTTTGATACACCTTTCCGATTCCTTGTATAATATAGCACACCTGTTAGAGCACGTTTTAAATTTATTGTTTTGAAAATTTTTCCAGTAAGCAATGAAAACGTATGAATCAATAATGACAGAACTGCCCAGTTTAGAACATTTCCATCATAAAAGTCTACTCAAACGTTTGTCATTACAATCCACCAGTATCAGTAAATATGCACAATCTCTGCAGATGTAAAAGTCATCTAAATAATTCCACATTAAAGAGCTCTGTAACTAATGAAGAGATTGCTGCTAGCAAAACAACTTTATATTTCATTGTTTCATCTACAAATAAAATGCCTATTGCCCTTGAAGAATAAATTGCCTATGTTACATTAAACAAATGATAAGCTAGTATTTATTTTTATTTTATTTATTTATTTATTTTACATTTGTTGACCGGGATAGTCCGACTGGATACATGTCCATTTTTAGCAGAGGCCCGGGGAGAAAATCTCCAAGATAATAATACACATTGAACATTTAGTAAATGCTAGTTTCAAGCAGATTACAGTCATGAATAATACCAGCATTTAGCACATATAGTACTTATTATAAAACACTTTACAAAACATAACATTATTTTCAAAGTTAAACATACATAACATTACATTCAGGTTTAAGACACACTGAGCAGCAGTTATACAATTGGCCCTTCCTGAAATGGAGTGGTAGAAAAAAGTTAAAAGTAGTTGAAGGTAAGGCACCTAAGAAATAGAGAGGTCACTAGTCGGGTTTAGTGCAAGGACATAACCAATGAGTTTTGAAGTATTTCTTGAGTTTGTTTTTGAATTGAGTTAGTGAGGGTTCTAGGGTCAAGTCATCTGGGAGTCTGTTCTATATTTTTCCAACAGAGTTGTCAAACAAAGAGTCCCCAGCTGAGTAGTTGGATTTGTATGTTTGAACTAGGAGTCTAGTGGATGATCGCAGTGGCCCGGGTGCTGGTGTAAGGGCTGATAATATTTTTTAGTGCAGGTGTATTTTCTGGTTGGTAAAGGACTTTATGTGCCACTATTAGCTGGTTGAACTGCAGTAGGCTTGGCAGTTCAAGCCATCCTAGGCGATTTAGGTTGTGACATTGATGTGTCCGGTAGGCTGTGCCAGTAGCAAATCTGGCAATGTGGTTATAGCAGGATGATAGTTTATTAAGATCTGTTTTATTTAAGTTGGAGAATAGAGGTGAGGCATAGAGAAAAGTTGATAGCAGATGGGAACGGGCAATTGCAGTTCTAGCAAGTGGGGTAAGGAAAGGTTTGATTCTGTAAAGAGAGCCAAGTTTTTTATTAATGGTTTTGATAGTTTGATTGATATGTGCATCAAACTTCAGGTTGTTATCAACTATGACACCCAGTAGTTTAGTTTGGGCTTCTGAGGAGATGATAGTGCCGTTGTTAGCAGTTATGTTGAAGGCTGGCTGGGGGGTCCTGCATGTGGTGAGAAGAGGAGCAACTTAGTTTTGTTGGGGTTTAGTATTAGATGTTGATTGGAGAGCCATTTTTCCACTGTATTGAAGGTAATTTGGGTTACTGTGAATAAAGTAGCTAGTGAGGTGTCAGAACAAATCAAGGTGGAGTTATCCGCATATTGAATGCAGGTAGCATCTGGGATGACTGAATGAAGGTCGTTGATAAAGATGGAGAAAAGAAGGGGTCCTAATATCGAGCCCTGGGAGACTCCTAATGTGATGGGTAGGTGAGATGATAGCTTGTCCTACCATAGGACTACCTGTTGCCTACCCTGCAGGTAGGATTGAAACCAATGGAGTGCATGGTTGTTTAAGGAGAAGGCCTTCAAGGTATTTATAAGCATTTTGCGGTCAACCATGTCAAAAGCCGTGGATAGATCTAGAAAGAGTGCTGAGGATAGTTTGTTATTATTGTGGTTGTGGTTAATGACGTTAAAGAAAGAGAGGAGAGCAGAAGTAGTACTGTGGTGTGGCTTAAAGCCATGCTGAAAGTTGGACAACAGCTTGTCCTGTGTGAAGTAGTGCATGAACTGTATGTGTACACACTTCTCCATAATTTTAGCTAGAGGTGACAGAATAGCTATGGATCTAACGTTTGACAGTTCAGTGGAACTACCTCCTTTATGGAGAGGTATGACATGGGAGATTTTCCATATAGTGGGTACAGTAGCTTCAGATATATCTCTGTTGATCAAGATAGAGATGGGGTAGGCTATGGTGTCAGCAACCTTTTGCAGATAGTCTGCTGGGAGGAGGTCGGTAGCTTCAGATATATCTCTGTTGATCAAGATAGAGATGGGGTAGGCTATGGTGTCAGCAGCCTTTTGCAGATAGTCTGCTGGGAGGAGGTCGGCTGCCAGGGTGGTGGGTCTTAGTCTGCTGGGAGGAGGTCGGCTGCCAGGGTGGTGGGTCTTAGTTTCTTAAGTAGGGCATGAATAAGTTGAGTAGGAACAGGTTGGAAGGTAAAGTATGTTTGGGTACTGGGTATAGCTACATTAGAATTAGAGCCATTGGAAGAGAGTTGGCTGGCTAGAGACCGGATAGTCTTTGTGAAGAAGCTGTTGAAGTTATTAGCAATGTCTACTGGGGATTTTTGTTGGGAAGCTGAGCGGGGTGGAGTGGTGGTTTGGCCTGGATGGAGTAGGTTGTTTATTCCTGCCCAGAACTTTTGAGGTTTGTTTTGGTGGTTTTGCAGTAGATGGTAGTAGTGGTTCTTTTTGTCTAAGGTTATGGATTTTTTAGTGCCATTCCTTAGCTGTCTGAATCTTAGTTGATCAAGTGGGGCTTTTGTTTTTCGTTAGGTGGCTCATGCTTTGCTTCTGAGTGAAATTTTGGTTTTGGTATCTTTAGAAAGCCATGGTGCAATATTAACTTTGGTTCTAATAGAGCGGCTGGGAGCATGGGAGCTAAGAATAGCAAGGAATTTGGTGTTAAAGTATGCTACTGCTTCATCTAGGGAGAGACTTTTTAGTAGTGACCATTTGCATGCCTTAAGTTCATTTTGAAACTTGGTGAGAATAAAATTCTTGTTGTTTCTTAATGTTCTATAGGTGGGTTGGTAGGAGTGGTCTACTTTGAGCTTGATTACATAGGTGAGACAGTGGTCACTTAGGTCATCAGGCAAAGTGCCTGATTTATAAGATTGAAGATGGGTATTGACGAGTATCCAGTCTAGGGTACTTTCCTTGTTGTTGGGTTTTCCTGTCCTGTTGGGGGAAGTTATGATTTGAGTAAATCCATAGAGGTTTATGTGAGTTGTGAGGGTTTCAAAAGAGCAAGTGTTCCAGTCAGTGTTGAAATCCCCAAGAGCAATTGTTTAATAGTAATATTGCAATAGGGAATGGATGGAAAATTGATAACAGGTTCATAGTTAATAGGTATCTCCGCCAAAGAGGACATTCTCAGGACTGCAGCATCCAACCTCTTTAAAAGTACAACAGAGTACAGTATCAGGAATCCATCTACTTACTCTGGGAGTAGAACCCACAGCCTTCTGCATCAAAAGCAAGTATACTACCTGTTGTGCTACTAACAACACAAACAGACTTGGCATAAGCAGCACCAAACTTCTGTCCCCCTGAAGAACTATACAGCACAAGAAATCTGGAAAAAGCCAAAATTTATTGGGGGGTGGCAAAGGGCCAAAACCAGGGACACATTTTAAACATTGCTTGTATAATCTTAGAAAGTTGCTAGAATATAATGTTTTATGTTACAATGCATTTCCTGAAAGATAGAATGACTGAAACTTAAATGTCTATCATTACTTAGTGAATTCAGTTCTCTCTGATTTGCCAGAAAACCACAAATTTTAAGAGGAACAGACCAAATGTATGAGCCAAACATTCCAGACATTATGTGAAACTTTGCACAGTTGAGAACTATGGACTTAACTCCTTGAATCACAAGTGGTGGTATGGGTAAAGAATGTAAGCTATTGCTTCTTGTACCTAAGGTACAGGGTTTGAGTCTGAGTAACCTAACCACCAGTTATACCTAACTGGGGCATTTCACACACACACACACACACACACACACACACACACACACACACACACACACACACAGACAGACACACACACACAGACACACAGAATGCAGCAAGTACATTTCACTTGTCTTTTTTCTGTCGTACATAAGTAAATCAGTGCAGTGAGCCCAGCAAAAGAAAATCAATGCAGCGAGTACTGCACTTCACTTTTCTCATTTCACATCGAGCACACTGCCTGAATAAAACCCATGGACTGGTAAAGTTAACTTAAGTAGTAACAAATGGCTTGGCAGCTCAGTTCTGACAGGCTGTCTGTCTGCCTCGTGAAGATGATGTCATCGCACATGCCCTGCATGTGATGACGGCAGGAACAAAGTTGTCAAAAAAAAAAAGAAAAAAAATTGGGAAATTCGGAAATTAAAGGGGCCACTCTGGAATTCATGACACCCCACTATTTACTGAGGACTTCAGTACGATTGAGTGGTATGGGCTCTCCTGGTCCTACCTCCAAACAAGTTTTTTCCTGAGCTTTGGCACTCTCCCTAATGTAATGAATACTGCAGCAGTGTAATGGAAGAGCATAGTATAGTTGTGTAAAATCTTACCATAACAGTACATGTCCTTGTCTTCACTGTTGCAGGATTCATTCCCTCCCGCCACCCCCTGGTCCATTTCTCTTCTAGATGTATTGATTACCTCTTTTTCCTTGGCCTGGCATTCCTACTGGGGCTGTCAGTTTTGAGGATGGTACATCTAGATGTCACCTTTATGCCCTACACTACATAAGGAGCATACATGTGATGTACAGCGTACCTTAAAGCAACCTAAAGGCTTTGGTATACTGGCCGGACATTGGGCCGGCAGTGGTAGGGGATCCCTAATGTAATGAATACTTCAACAGTGAAGAGAAGGATATCTACCATCATGGTAAGATCCTAGCTTTAAGCAACATAGCCTTGAGTTTGTCTGTAGAGGAGTACAGGGTTTGAGTCTGAGTAACCCTAACCACCAGTTATACCTAACCGGGGCATTTTACGTACACACACACACATACATACACATAAACACACACACACACATCTTAATAATACAAAGGAAATTCACTCGTCTAAAAAAAAATCAATGCAGCAAGTTTCTCTAGTAATAAGAAAATCAATGTAGCGAGTCCACTTCACTTGTCTTGTTTCTGACGTACATAAGTAAATCAGTGCGAGTACTGAACTTCACTTGTCTCATTTCTCATTGAGCACACTGCCTGAATAAAACCCATGGACCGGTAAAGTTAACTTAAGTAGTAACGAATGGCTCGGTAGCTCAATTCTGACAGGCTGTCTGCCTCATGAAGCTGACGTCATCACACATGCCCTGCATGTTATGACATCAGGAACAAAGTCATCAAAAAAAAAACCCAGGAAATTTGAAAATTAAAGGGGCCACTCGGGAATTCATGGCACCCCAATATTTTGCCCTCAAAACCAGTATTTACTGAGGAATACAGTATGATTGAGAGGTATGGGCTCTGCTAATCCTACCTACTACCAAGTTTTTTCCTGAGCTTTAGCACTCTCCCTAATGTAATAAATACTGCAGCAGTGTAATGTAAGGGCATAGTACAGTTGTGTAAAATCTTACCATAACACTACATGTCCTTGTCTTCACTGCTGCAGTACTTATTCCCTCCCTCCACCACCTGGTCCATTTCTCTTCTGGATGTATTGATTACCTGTCTTTTCCTTGGCCTGGCACTCCTACTGGGACTCTCAGTTTTGAAGATGGTACATCCAGATGTCACCTTTGTACCCTACACTACATAAGGAACATACATGTGATGTATAGCGTACCTTAAAGCAACCTAAAAGCTTTGGTATACTGGCCCGACATTGGACCGGCCTTGGTAGGGAATGCCTAATGTAATGAATACTGCAACACTGAAAAGAAGGATATCTACCATCATGGTAAGATTTTACAAAACTGGATTTTATTTGGACCCAGAGTACCCCAAGAAAGTCAAACTGTTTAACTCGTCTTGAGGTGTATTTGAATTTAATGAAGATGCATACACCTCCACCTTTGGTTCTTTCACGCTTGTTTTGAGGTGTGAACATGTGGAAGGCATTGTAGCCATGCATGGCTGGGGTGCTCTCTGTGGCCTTGAACCAAGTGTCGGTGACTGCACAGACGTCAGCTTTCTCCAAGGTGAGGAGAGCTTCCAGGGATTGCAGTTTCCTCTGTAGATTCCTAGCATTAAGCAACATAACCTTGATTTTGTCTGTAGTGGATTTTTTTACGTAGGAAGTTTTTTGTTTTGGTATTGCTTAAAAAGGCAGCATGGGGGGGGGGGGGCAAGTGTCTTTGCCAGTATTCAAAAGACTGGAGGAGACAGGTGATGACCATGTCTGGCAAGCAGCATGGTCTGTTGACCATGTCTTCCTAGGCTGACAGATACTAGATCCCCCTGAACTGACACTGGAAGCTAAGCCAGTTGTTGAAGTCAGTCATTTTTTGTTTATATTGTGGCATCATCCTGGGTGAAGGTAGAATGCTGCTTAGGGCTAGGGACATACCAGTCATGTCTGTCTTCATGTAGTCCAGAGAGGTACGTCTCAAGTCATTCACCCCAACATGTACTATGACAGAGTTATAGGTTCATAGGTAAGTACTAGGTTATCTGCCCAAGGGCCTAAGTAAGCCTAGCCAACAAGGTTTCCTGGCTTACACCACCCAAGAAAGTTATTTTCCTATACCCCTGTCAATCCAAGCCACCGAAGTGATCCCTGGGGTGTATTTCTTATTTCCCATCCACTTATCAAGATTTTTCATGAAGAGTGCTAATGAGGAACCTTGCTTGACATAGATGGGTAGCTTGTTTCAGAGCATGGGAAGTCTCTGGGACAGGAATCTATCTTTCCAGCATGTCCTGTTTATTGTGATGACAAGGTTTAGGTCCCTAGAGCGGGTAGCTCGGAGGGATTGGGATTTTTTTAGGTGTAGCATGTCCAACAGCTCTGGGTTTGACATAGCTTTATATGTTAGGCAGAGATCACCTTGGAGTAGGCGATATGCTATGGAGTAAAGCCGGAGTTTTTTGAGACGGTCAGTGTAGGGCATCTGTTTGAGGCCAGTAATCCTCTTTGTGAGGTACTTCTGTGGTCTTTTCAGCTGCTGCAGATGTTTGTGAGGTACATTCCAAAAGGGGCGTTGTACAATATAATAGGTCTAATGTGCGTCGAGTAGAGGGGAACAGTGACCTCTTTTTTCCTAGATGAGAGAACCCTTTTGTGATGAGGAGTGCCACGTAGAAGGATTTCCTGACTACTGTGGTAATGTTGATTATCAAAGGAGAGACTACTGTCCACCTGGGTCCCCAGGTCTCTTATCACACATTCGGCATTAAGTAGACTGCCGCCTGTGTGGTAGTTCATGGGTACAGAGTTTTTACCAAAGGGGATGACAGTGCACTTTTTGGCATTGAGCTTGAGGCCATGGCTCTGACAACAGGCATCTGTTTCAGTGAGGCCCTTCTGTAGGATGTCTACATCATCTGGGGACTCAACTATGGCTCCTAGTTTGCAGTCATCTGCGAACTTCATTTGCCAAAGGCCTTCTTTGTTAGCCTGTACTTAAGAGAAGTAGATACCAAACAGGAGAGGACCCAGGACTGAACCCTGTGGTACTCCACTTGTCACTGGTTTGAAGTCAGATTTGGAGTCTGCAACTTTTATAGTGTGGGTTCTGTCAGTGAGCTAATTGGCAACCCATCTTGTGACATAGGGATTTATACCTAGTTTAGTGAGTTTAGCTATAATTTCAGAATGGGGGATGGTGTCGAAAGCCTTGGCGAGGTCAAGATAGGCTGTGTGAACCACCTTACCTCATCTACAGCTTTGGTGACTGCCTCAAAGAAGTCAATCAGGTTCAGGAGGCATGAGCTGCCTTTCACAAACCCAAACTGGGTGGGGTCCAGAGTATGGAGGTTACCAATGTCTTTGTTTATGAGTTCCATGATGATACGTTCCATGGCCTTACAGACGAGGCAGGTCAGGCTAATAGGCCGATAGTTTACGGGATCAGTGGTGGCTTCCCCTTTGTGGAGTGGGATAACTGTTGCTGTGTGCCATTCAGTGGACACAAAGCCTGATGTGAGACTATGATTGAACATGGTGCTTAGGTGGGGAGCCAGTTTGTTCTGAAGTTTGTGTAAAATGTAGCCTGGGATATTGTCCGGTCCCATGAATGCTGTGTTTTTGGCTTTAGAGAGTGCAGCTTTTACCTGCATAGTTATGATTACAGGGACTCTGCATTCTTCCTGTACAAATATGGGCCCTTTAGGGGGTGAAAGGGGGGTAAAGTTAGCACTGAACCTATCTGCCAGGACGTTGGCAATATCAGTTGGTTCTGTAATTTTCATGCCGTTGTGCTGTAACTCAGAGTAAATCTGGGTGTTGCCATTATAACAGTAATTGTTGCTGAGTGACTTGAGTGCGTTTGTGATTTCACTGATTCTGGCACCTGACAGGCAGTTGACCGTGACCTTCTCCTTGTCCATCCTGGTGACGGGGATATCAGTGTGTCTCACTATGAAATATATGACCAGGACATTTGGTTTTGAGCTGTTCTGCTTTAGGGGCTTATTCGCTGATACACTGGTATGTGTATTGTTATGTGTAGTAGATTTTAGTTGTGCTCTATTATGTGTGAGTTGGTTGCGCTTGGGAGGACTCTGTTTTTTGGTAGGGCCTTAGTACCTCCTCATATGTAGGTATGTTTCATGACTTATCTTGTGTGAGAGGTGAGGTGTGTGTGCTGACAACTTGTCTGATGTCTTATTTATTGTTATGTGAGAGGATTGATTCCAGTTTCATAGTATAGTTACATCTCTCACATACTGTATTTGTTTGCTATAGCAGCACATGGTTGTCAGTATACAAGATGCAATTACTACATTGGCTCAGGATGTCCATGTCAGTCAGGTTGGTTGGAGAAATGTTTGGAAACTGTCCATTATAGCAGGTTAAACCATAAGTGCTGTTAGTGGGTGGGCAAGCTAGATCAGCTTTTGCTCTAGGGTTAGCAACGTGACTCATTCTGTTGAGGATTAAGGAATCAAAAGTGTGGCAATGCTGCTCAATGCTCAGTTGATTTGCCTGCAGTGCAGCAGGGAAGCCTGGGAGGGTTCCTATGACTATTCTCTAGGGAAAAATTTGTATCTAGGCATTTGCATCTATACATGGCACCGCTAACCCGTGTTGCACAGTACGCAGCTACGCGCAAATGCAAGGCTTAAATACAAGCGAATTTAAACTGTTTTAACACAAACTACCTTTAGGGAAACCCCACAAAGAGTTTTAGTCCAGCAATCCCCGACTCATATGGGTTCTGAGCTGCACACTTCTTCCACAAGGGTGCAGGGAGGCCCTCTTAATGTAAGATGGCTGGTTTTAGTGCTCAAGTGATACCAGACAGTCTAGATTCAGCAAGTCTGAATCTATCTATGCTATTTAAGTCAGAAGTAGTAGTGATACAAAATACAGAATGAAGCAGTCACAGCAGCAAAGAAAAAAAAAGTAAAAATGAAGCAGCATTTCAATAAAATACAGTTCACAAAGTGCAATGCAGGCTTAAATCATACTTATTTTTAGAAGATTTCAGTGGATGACTTGGATTTCTGTTCAGATGCAGTCCAGACCTCTGGCTAAGAACGGAAAACTCTGAGCAGCTCCAGTAAGCTATGTAAATGACAAACTTTCCCAATTTAAAATAACTGCTTTGGAGCCCAAGTGCTTAAACCAGAACTAAGACACTTTCAGAATAATAGGCACAGTAAGCCTTCAACCAGCAATTCCCAGCTCAGAAGGATTTAGGCGATTGTCTTCTACCACAAGAGTTAAGACTACAAACCTTCCTAATAAAATAACTGGTTTGGAGCCCCAACAATTATCTGGGCAACAACGGCTAAGGTAAAAGTGACATATATCTGAACAATGTAATTTAACCAGTCAACTAGTATGTTTTTTGAAGGTGGGAGGAAATTGGAGCATGTAGAGGAAAACCCCTGCAGACACAGAGAGATCATGCAGATTTCCACAAAGGTAGTTGTCGCTCTCCTTGTTTTACAATTGAAAACAAACAGACTGGGTAGTTCGTATATATGCTTTATTACACAAAAACACATCAGGATGGATAGCAGCAGTACAAAATATAAACAAACTGATTAACTGACAGATTACACAGACATACATGCTTACATCTCAACAGCTTACTACAAAATAGCAGTCAGGCTCACACATGCTTGGTATTTATACACTTGTGCAAGCCCCTAGAAAGCTTCTTAGAGGTATACATACATATTAATCTACATCCTCCCCTCTTTAAAGAATTGCCAACAATATAATGACATTTGAAAAGAAACATGGCAATTGTACAGACAGTAAGAAATAAACACAGAGTTCATGTCCAAGTTGCTGTGTGTCTGGAACATGGTCTGGAAATGCGACCTGATCTAGTAATATAGCAGTCATAACTGGGTTTAGCAACAGGGACAGTCATTGGTGAACAACTTGATTCAAGAGTTTTGGAATTCTTCTCATGAACAGGGTTATTTATGGGAACATTCTCTGGAACTGGAAAGCTGGATAACTCACTCTGATATATAGAGTATCTGTCTCACAAGTATGATACTGTAATACAGGCTCAGACACCAGGACCAAATGTTTTTGATTCCACCTAAATTCTGCTCCTTGTGATTCCACAATGTACAGTCTTGGCTTTGGACATACACTTCTCACAACTCCAATCCGATCAAAACCTTTGGATGTCTGCATCCTAACTATCGCCCCTTCTCGTAATGGATTGATCAGTTTGCTAGTCATGTAATAATAGGACTTTGGAGATAAGAGCTTCTTTAACAGATGAGCTTTCACTGATCTGTTGTTCTTTACACATGGAACCAACAATGTACTACTAATTGGTAGTGTGGTTCTGGTTTGTCTCGGCAAAAGTGTCTGTGCAGGTGAACCAAGATGTGTATGACGAGGAACATTTCTGAGATTCAAGAGATTCAAGAAAACATTGCTGTTGTCTCTTTTCAACTTCTCTAGTAATTGTTTCACAGTTTGAACTGCACTTTCTGCCAAACCGTTTGACTGCGGGTACACAGGGCTACGTGTAACATGAGTAAAGTCCCACTCATCAGCAAATCTTTTGAATTGCTGGCTTGCAAAATGTGTACCGTTGTTAGAAATAACTTTATGTGGGCTACCATGGACTGCAAAATAATGCTTCATCTTAGTAATGACAGTACTGGATGCTAGGTTAGGAAGTAGGTCAGTCTCAAACTAATTGGAATAAGAGTTTACTAACACCAAGTAATGTTGACCATTCCATTCGAAAATGTCTGCAGCTACTGTTGACCAAGGTAGTTCAGGAATCTGATTTAGGTGAAGTGGTTGTTTCTGTTGATGTGGCTTTGTACTGTTGCATACAGAAGAAGATGAAAGTACTGTCTCAATGTCCTGTGACATAGACGGCCAAAATACTAGTCCTCTTGACCTTCTTTTGGTAGAATCAGTTCTTGGGTGGCCACTATCCAAGATAGTAATATACTCTTGTTGCAACTTTTGGACCTTTCATGATGATACCATTGTCAAACAAAATCTCATCTCTGTAAGGAAAATAGGTTGCACTTCCACTAGTAAGCAACATTGCTTTGAAGGCCATCCTCGACTGATAAAGCGGTTGAGCTTCTGAAGAATTCGATCTGAGGCTGTATGACTTTAAAGCTGATCAAGACATGTGGAAAAAAAATTTCTCACTTCCGTAACTTCAAAATCACGTTTTTCATTTTCATGCTGTTCAGTGTTATTTCTTGGCAATCTGAAACACTGAGGAAGGCCTAAGGGCCGAAACCGGTATGTTTTTTTCCTCCTTCCTTTAATAAACGGATTTTGGTCCACTGTTTGCTGGCTCTACCATGTTTTTGTAATTCCTTGATGCCTTTGAGCCATGCAGTAGCCGTACGTGCAAAAGTCTGATTGCACTGATCTGAATACGGTATCAGTAAGATAAAGAAGTTTGCCTTTCTTTGTAGACAAGATTGAAATTATACTTCTGCAATTTTAACAACATGCGTTGCAGTCTGGCAGGAACTGTATACATAGACTTTCTCAAAATAGTGACCAGAGGTTAGTGATCTGTTTTGATTTAAATAGGTTTGCCATAAATATAATCATGGAACTTTGAACATGCAAACACAATTGCCAAGAGTTCTTTCTCTATCTGCACATATTGCATTTCAGTTTGGGTAAGAGTTCTAGGCACATAGGCTACTGGTCTACCCTCTTGAAGAATGACTGCACCAAGACCAAACTTCAAAGCATCACAGGAAAGAGTAACTGGTTTGTGAATATCATACTATCTGAGAGTTGGTGGACTGGCAATTTTCTGTTTTAGGACATAAAATGCTCTCTGGTGCTGTTCTAACTTTGACCAGGATACATCTTTGCATGTCAGCTCTCTGAGCAGTGCTTTAAGTTGGCTCAAGTCTGGAATTAACTTGCCTAGGTAGGTAACCATGCTAAGAAAAATGATCATAGGCGGTTACAAGTCTAATGGCCCTGGGGCCCTTACAAGCCTAGCCAAGAGTTTATCCCCAAAAAAGATACCTCAGTCAGCACCTGTCACTCCTGTCACTGAGGGACAAAGTTGGAACCCCTGGGACAAATTTGTGGTTTCCCATCCACTCATCAAGGTTGTGCATGAAGAGGGTCAATGAGGTACTCTGTTTGACAGGTATGGGAAGCCTATTCCAGAGATGGGGCAGCCTCTGGAAGACAAACCTGTCTCTCCAGCAGGTTTTGTTGATGTCGCATATTAGATTTAGGCTTGTAAAGCAGGTAATGCGTGAGGAGTTAGACTTAGGATCTGGAGCATCTCTAGTATGGCAGGGCCTGATATTGCCTTGTAGGCGAGACACAGATCACCTCTGAACAATCTGTATGATACCAAGTAGAGATATAGTGATTTAAACCTGTCCGCATAGGAAAGGTGTTGGAAGCCATGGATTCACTTTGTGAGGTATTTCTGTGGCCTTTCCAGTTGGTGCACGTGTTTGGAGAGGTTAATACCAAATGGGGCATTATACTCAATTGTAGGTCTAATAGGGGAGGAGTACAGAGAAGTAATAACCTCCTTTTTTCTGGAAGGAATCCCTTTACTTATGAGATGAACCAAGTAAAAGGCTTTTCTGACCCGCCACTACTACATGATGGTCGAATGTGAGATTGTTGTCAAACTGAGTACCCAGTCTCTCACCACAGGTTGTGTGCTTAGGGGGTTGCCGTTGATGTGGTAATCAGTAGGGGCCGTGTTTTTGCCGAATGGTACGATAATACATTCCTTTGCATTTAACTTAAGGCCATGACTTTGGCACCAGTTATTTGTAGCTGTGAGACCCTCTTGCAGTATGTTAACATCAATTGGGGAGTCAATAACAGCACCCAACTTACAGTCATCTACAGACTTGGTCAGCCACAGGCCCTTTGTCTTTGCCTGGACCTCAGAGAAGTATATGCCAAACAGTAGGGGTCCCAGGACAGATCCCTGGGGAACACCACTAGTGACAGGTCTGCTGTCGGAGGTGGTGGCGCCTATTTTGACCTTGTGTGTCCTATCTATGAGCCAGTTGGCCACCCATCTGTTGTGTTAGCTTTTCAATGATGCCTGAGTGAGAGATTGTGTCAAAGGCTTTGGCCAGGTCAAGGTAAAGTGTATGTACTGACTTTCCCTCATCCAGGGCCTTGTTGACAGTCACAAAGAAGTCAAGTAGGTTCAGTAGGCAAGATCTGCCCCTGACGAATCTGAATTGGGTGTGGTCAGGTGCTTGGAGATTGCCTAGGTCCTGTTTATGAGATCCATAATAATACGCTCCATGACTTTACAGATCAGACTTGTCAAGTTAATGGAGCGATAGTTTCCTGGGTCAGTAGTGGCACTACCTTTGTGCATAGGGATGACAATGGCAGTTCTCCACTCTGCTGGAATGAAGCCTGTAATTAGGCTGTGGTTCAATAGGGTGCTCAATGGCGAAGCTTTTCTTGCTGGAGATGGTGCAGAATACAGCCTGGGGTACAGTCAGGTCCCATGGATGCTGTGTTCTTAACACTTGATCTACAGAGATGTGAGGTGTGGGGACAAGTGTTGGGGATGTCAGCTGGGGCTTTGGGGGGTGATAAGAAGGTAATGTTTGCACTGAACCTATCAGCTAGCAGGTTGGCTAAGTCAGCAGGATCAGTGTAAGTGGTACCATTAAGTACTAGTTCAGAATAAACTTGGGCTTTGCAATGGATGTTCCTAACGGAACTGAAGAAGGACTTGTGGTTTCCCTTTGTTTTGGAGGCTAGTTTTAACTCATAATTGGCTTTGGAAGTTTTCACTAGTGCTCTAATTTGCTTGTTGAGGCAGAGGAGGGAGTTTTTCTGATTTAGAATTTGTTCCTTTTTACCCTTGGACAACAGTTTCTTCCTTTTGCTGTAAAGCTTGTTGATAGAGGGTGTCCACCAGACAGGTTTGTGTTTCCTTGAGGAGCAGATTTTAGTTCTGTTGGGTATGGCTGAGTCCATGCAGATGTACAGGTGCTTGTATACTGCACTGGCGTACTGTTCAGCATAGTTGTCTGCATCATCTGAGGGGGGCAGTGGTGTGAAGCTGCTGATACAATCCCTTAGGAGGTTTTAGTCAGCTTTTAAGAAGGTTTTTAGCCTGGTTACAGCTGAGGAGGGTTTGGGTGGGATAGAATTTTCGAATGAGACAGACCGATTATCTGATCTCACCAGGGAATGGATTGAACATTGTCTGGAGCTAGCATCTTGAGAATTGCTGTTTGCTTGGTAGGACCTGGTCATAAGCCTGAACTGGTAAACAAATGACCAACATAAGTAACTTCTCGTAGCCTGAATTTGCACTTCTGAGGATTCAGCTTAAGATTCACTTCACGTGCTCTTTCCAGAAATTTCTTGAGGTTTCTGTAATGCCTCGCTTTACCATTACCTCATACTGGAATATCATCTACTACTATAGCACACGGATACCCAGAAAAAAATTGCTCCATTGAACGCTGAAAGACTTCACTGGCAGAATTTATCCCAAATGGCATTCTCAAAAATCTGTACCTGCCAAAAGGAGTACTGAAGGTAGTTAGCAATGAAGAGTTCTTGTCAAGCACAATTTGCCAAAATGAACTCTTATTTATTTACTTATTTATTTATTTATTTCAGTTTGATGACCGGGGAGGTCCACTGGTCTCAGGAGCCCATTTTCAGTGGAGGCCCGGGGAGAAAAGCTCCACGTTACATAGTAAACAATTTATTACAACAGATAAAATTAAGCTTCAGGGATACAGGTACATTGAGGTACAACAGATAAGATAAAGATTCATGGATACAGATACATTGTAAGTCAGTGACATTATGAGGTACAGTAGTTGCATAGCATGTGAGTCATATGTTGACATGAGTGTTTCAAAGTAGAAATAGAATATGGGTATTATTATGGCAGAATGGCAGAACAATTATAAATGTTAGGGAAGGAGGAAAAGGGAAAGCAAACTATTTACAATATATACATTATATACACAAGATAACACGAAAGAATAAGTAAAATCCAGAGAAGCCAAGATGTTAGAAGTAGGAGTAGCATGGAAATACAATTAAAGTAGAGAGAGTAGAAGGCTAGGTGGGGAGAGTGCAGTTGCACTTCCGATTAGAGAACAAGTATGAATGGAGTTGGGTTTTGAAGTTGTCATGGTTTTTTATGATTCGCAGTGAAGGAGGAAGAGTATTCCATTTTTTGGCTAAGGAAAAGGACAGGAGGTGCTGTCCTGCAGGGCGGTTTGGTTTGTAGACAGTGATTAGGTTTAGGTGAGCAGATCTAAGTGGCCTGTTAGGGGTGTATGGTTGTAGGATGTTGGATAGCGCAGGACATTTAGAAGGGTTAAATAATAGCCTATGGGCATTAGTAAGTTGGAGGTAGTCTAGAAGGTTGGGAAGTTCTAGCCAGTTTAGTGAGTGGAGGGCAGAGCAATGGTGGGAGGAGTGTTTGGCTTTGATGGCGAATTTTGAAATTTTATTATAACAACTTTTCATTTTGGAGGAGATGGAGGCAGATAAGTTAGTTAGTAGAGGGGCACCATACATTAGTGAGGGGAGAAGATAGGTAGTGGCAAAGGTTTGTCAAGTAGAAGGAGAGAGATAGTGGATGTTTCTGTATAGCAGGCCAAGTTTTTGATGAGTTTTCTTGATGTTTAGTAGAATATGGTTGTTAAATTTGAGGTATTCATCTATAGTAACCCCAAGTAGTTTGGCATAGGGAACAGTTTCTATGGTTGAATTGTTATGGCTTCTAATTTGGAAAGAGTTTTTATCAAGAGGGGAGGATTTGAGGGGGGGTGTAGTATTTTGGATTTGTTAGCGTTTAGAGATGGGTGGTTTTGTAGCATCCAGTTCTCAGTAGTGGAGAAGGCAGTTTGAAGTTCTGGGAGGTTGGTGGCACAGCAGATTAATGTGGAGTCGTCGGCGTATTGTACGATTTTAGTGTTTGGGGTGACAGAGTGGAAATCATTGATGAAGATGTTAAATAGCATAGGGCCAAGAATGGAACCTTGGGGAATTCCGGTGGGGGTAGGAAGGAAGTTAGAGGTGCCTTTCCTCCATTTTACAACTTGAGATCTGTCAGATAGGTAACTTGAGAACCAGGGTAGGGTATTATGTGAGAGGTTGAGGTTTGCAAGATGGCCAAGGAGATGAGTGTGGGAGATAGTATCGAAGGCCTTGGAGAGATCTAGTAGAACAGTAGAAACTATTTTTCAAGAGTTGCGGGCATGGTTGACTATATCTAGGAATGAGAGAAGAGCAGTTATAGTGCTATGGCCAGGGCGGAAGCCATGTTGGGTATGAGAGATGAGGTAGTTTTTGGTAAGGAAGGGCATTAACTGGATGTGAATGCATTTTCCAATATTTTGGATATTGGGGAAAGGATGGCTATGGGGCAAAAGTTTGAGATATTATTATTTTTACCACCTTTGTGGAGAGGATGTATAAAGGCAGCACTCCACAGCTTGGGGACATATGATTCCTGTATGGATCTGTTGCTTAGGATGCTAATGGGGAGGGTGATTCCATCTGCAGCAGTTTGTAAGAATTTAGATGAGATGTTATCTGGGGCATTAGAGCATGGTTTTAGTTTGCTAAGAAGCTTTTTTATGTATGAGGTAGAGACTGGTTTAAGTTCAAAGGTAGGGGGAGAATCTGGTTTAGAGGCTGGGGTAGAGTGACTAAGTTGTGTGGATGGGTTATTTGGGAAGGACTTAGTTCAGCTATAGAGTTAGTAAAGAAGGGGTTAAAAAGAGTGGCAATTTCTGAATCAGACTTGGTAGTGTCAGGGCAAGGGTTATTTTTGGTGCCTGGGCAGAGAAGGGAGTTAATGGAGTTCCAGAATTGTTTGGGGGTTTTGGACTGGTTGGCTTGGAGTTTCATGTAGTAGTTTTGTTTGTCTTTGATTATATGTCTTTTGGTAAGGTTGCGGAGTTGCTTATATTGAGCAATAGTTTCTGGATTTTTATTGTGCTGCGAGCATTTCCAGCATTTATCTCGCTGTCGCATAAGTTTTTTGGTTTCCTTAGTTAACCATGGGGCGGAGTTGGGTTTGATTCTTATAGTTCGGGTGGAGCTAGGGAATTGAGATCTTTTAGGAAGGTTGAGTTAAAGTACTCAACGGCATTATCAAGAGGAAGTGTTTTTAGATTGTTCCAGTTAGTTTGTTTGAGGGTGTTAGAGAAAGTTATAGGGTTGAGGTTTTTTAGGTTATGTGTATGTATGTATTAGTGCTGGAGAGGGGGGAATAGGTTGCTCGATAAATGAAGGCAGGCAGGTGGTCACTAAAGAAGTTGGGAAGGATGCCTGAGTCAAAGATGTTGTTAGGGTGGGTAGCTAGGATCCAGTCCAGAGTAGATCCTGGAGGATTGGTTTTGTTAGGTCTAGTGATAGAGTTAGTAAATTGAGTAAAGTTGAAAAGATTGATAGATATGACTGGATTCTGGATGTTAATTTTGTTCCAATCTATATTAACATCTCCTAGAATGTAGGTCTCTAGGTTAATGTTAGTTGAGGCACATTGGAGGATGTCTTCTAGAGTAGTGGTGTTGTTACCTGGGGGAATATAAAGGGATATGAAGCAGATACTTTTGTGATTATTCAATTGTAGTAAGCCTATTACTAGTTCTGTGTTGTTGAACTGAGGAATGGGGTTTGGGTATGGGATAATGGGGAGTAGATTAGAAAATACTAAGGATACACCTCCACCTTTTCTATTTAAGCGGTCATATCTAAGGGCTTGAAAGCCAGGGGGTAGAATTTCTGAATCAGAGATGGAAGGTTTTAGCCAAGTCTCAGAGATGGCTACAGTGTCAGGTAGGTTCTGGTGTAGCCAGGCATGGAAGATAGTTGCTTTGTTTCTTAGACTCTGGGCATTGAGAATAACTATTTTCAGGCTTTTGAGGCTAGTATCTTTGCATCTAAGACAGAAAAAAATAGTGATATTTGGCATAACAGCAGCGACTTCTTCAACTGTATGCATTGGATGATGAGGTCTTTTCAGTGCTTTGTTCAAATCTTGTGGATCAATACATATTCTGATATCATGTGAGCTTTTCTTATGAGCAACGACCATGGAGGATACCCATACAGTTGCTTCCTCAACTGGACAAATCACACCGTGCTGCACCATTTTATCTAGCTGGGCTTCGACTCTGTTCTGCATAGGTACTGGAACTTTCCGGGTTGGTCTGATAACTGGACTGACTTCAGGGTCTAACTTCATGAAGTACACAACTGGGAGTTTGCCTAGTTTATCTTCGAAAAGATCAGTATAGGTAAAAAAAATAGACTGGGCCAGATTAGAGCAGTGGTCTTTCAAGCTAACGTGGTGGACTTCCTTATGAAATGAAATTAGTCACATTTTCTGATGCCTAATATTGACTGTATATGCCTTTTGACCACATAAAATTGCAAGTCATAGTTGATCCCAACAGAGTAACATGAAAGCACTACTCAACCTTCGGTTTGAATTTCTTCACCACCATAAGCAACAAACTTTGCACACTTTGCCAAATCAAGCTTCTCACCAGCACATACTCCAGCAAATGTTTCTGCTGACATAACATTGCACTTTGAACCTGTGTCAACTTTGAGCTCTATGGTTTTTCCATTTATCTGAACAGTACAAATTACTTCATTCTTTGCCAATAAATCTACCGCATTGACTGTTTAATTAAGCCCAGACACATTATCAACATAAAAAGTAGGGTCACTGCTTTCTAATTGATCAACTTGTCTCTTTGACTGTTCTCTTTTAATAAAAGAATGCCCCTTGTTTGATTTAAAGAAACCTTTTGAAATGATTCCACTTATTGCATTTGTGACACTGCTGACCAAAAGCTAAGCACTTTTCTCTTTTGGGCTCATGATTTGCACCACAATAACAACAACTGACTATGAAACTAGGTAGATGCACATTCTTTGAGTTTGCTGACTCACTTTTATGCTTCACTGAGACTGTTTAAGTTCCAGAGTGCGCCTTGGAACTTGCTAGAAAGCTACGGGGTTTTGCAATGAGTATTATGGGGTTTACAGTTGCTGCCATGTGCTTAGGCCTGTTTCTTTAACCATGTGCTGCATACTGTCAACATTAGCACTAGAAGATACTGGAAGCAAGCATTTCTCATTTGTAAGCATATTTGTGTGCTTTTCTGTAAGCTCATATATCTGACAAATCACGATGGCCTTACTCAAAGTTAAATCACTGTCATGAAGCAAAATTTCTCACAACATTAACTTTAATACCAAACTCATGTCTGTCTTATATCAACTCATCCCTTAAATCACCAAATCTGCATGTTTTTGCTGTGTTTCTCAAATCAGTTATATATGCTGCAAAATATTTCCCCAGGCTTTTGAGCTCTGGTGTAAAATAAGTGCATTTCCATTAAAATATTAATTTGAGGGTTACACATTTCTCTAAATTTACATTTTAAGCACTCAGGGTCTCCTTGATTCAACCAGTACCATTATATGGTGGTTCTCCCCCTCCCCTGCAAACACAATAGGTGCATACGCAAATGAACGCTCTCTTTCTGTGGCTTCTGAACCAGCTAAATTAAGCAGAATAAATGCCCTTGTATGGTCATCTTTATCGGAAAATGCAGCTTGTATGAAAATGTCATACTCTTGCTCAAACATTCTCTGCAATATTATTATCAAAGACAGTTGGGCTGGTCTACGAAATCCTTCTGCCATGCCAACAAATTCTGCTCAAACACACTGAAAAGAAAATGGCCCTCGTAATTGTATATGAACATGTCCACACAGCCAGTACTTGTAATAACTTTCAAGTGCAAAATAAACTATTCAAAATACTGTACTTTGCGAAATATGCTTTGAAATGGCTCTTTTTTTTAAAATATCTGTACTGTAGTACTGCACAAACATGCAAACATTTTGTATACTTTGGATATCTTGAATAGCTTTAATTAATGTGAAAAAGTATGTGCTATGAGCTACTTTGAAAAAATGTGGTCGTTTTCCTTATTTTATTCATTTTTATGCAATTTGGAATTTATTTCAAACATTTTCAGTGGTTATTTGAATATTTTTTTCAATATGTTGCAATTTCGGATATTTTGTTTACTTTGAAACTCGTTTAGAGCGTTCTGAGTGCTTTGTTTTATATTTTGTGAATAAGAAATCATTTACATATGTTTTGATAACTGAAATACGTTTCTGGCCTGTTTTTGTAAGTTATACGTGCAGTAGGGATGATCCATTCCTCAGTATTCCTTCACTTTTAACTGAGTGCCTTCTCGGTCCGGAATCTGGATTTCTGGATTCCATTCTGACACATTATCGCTCGTCTTGTTTTACCACTGAAGAAGAACAGGTGGGGTAGTTCGTTTATATGCTTTATTACATAGAAACACATCAGGATGGATAACAGCAGTACAAAATATAAACAAACTAATTAACTGACAGACTACGCAGACATACATGCTTACATCTCAATAGCTTACTACAAAATGGAAGTCAGGCTCGCATGTGCTCAGTATTTATACACTTGTGCAAGCCCCTAGAAAGCTTCTTAAAGGTATACATACATGTTGATCTACAGTAATGACTGGAAAGCAGGACTGAACCCCAGACTTTGGAGCTTTTAGGCAAAGGTTATACCACTTAAAGACAGGTTGCTTCACTGTACAGGTATATCTTCCCATTTGTTTAGGCTTCACACAGAGAAATTTATTCATGAACTGGAGAAAAAAACAAGACTATCCAGTTGGTGAAACAGCTTTTCTATAATCCTATAGCAAAATACATCAGAATTTTATCTAAGGAGTGGTGACACTTTTTGTGGCAACCAGATCTGTCTTCAGCATTACAGACTCAAGAGACAGCACCAAAAGAAATAGCAAGCATGGAAAATAAACAACACTGTCAGTGCTAGCAATGGCACGCTTTCCCACATGCCAAACTTTTTCGGCCATTAAAGTGATAACTAGCTGCATTTTCAGCTATGTCTCACTCCCAAACAGTCCTTACAAAGAAGTGTTTCCTTTTTTTTAACCAAACTATTCAACATTGTAACCCAGTTATGCTAGAGAGTTTGGGGAATGTCTTTTGAAGACCATTTCCAAGCACTTCAGAGAGTCAAGCCCAGCTAGCTTTTCCCTTTATTCAGCAAATGCTAGGCTAAAGTCAGTTTTACCAGTATCTTTCTGTGTTGTAGAAAGGGCTTCTGCTTAGGCTCCTTTCAGGTTTCCAAAATAACAAATAGTCAAGGCCAGATTTCGATCCCACCAGTTAAAACCACTTTGTAAGACCAAAAATCTTCAGAATGCTGTGTTGAATTACGGCACTGTTAAAAGTGTGACAATATAGAAATCAAAAAAATATTCAGGATGCTGACAACCGTATTAACTTTACTGAGGGGGGATCCTTTCCTAAAGAAGTTGGACATGCAGGACATGTATCCTTTTATTCACACCTACAAAACATACAGGATGTGTTTCAGACTTTGTGTGTGTGTGGGGTCGGGGGATTCCACTTTTCATTTCTCTTCATTGCCATTTTTTGCATTTCTTTTGTACTCTGATTGTTTGCCAAATGCTTGGTTTCAATCTTTATTTACCTTATATTACAGGACGTTCACATCTACCCATATATGGATAATTACATGATTTACAGTCTCATTAGTTTCCAAAACCTTTCTGTATAGCGCATTGCCAGTGCTGGAATCATCTCAACTGTACGAAGTCAGAACTTATTCCCACAAAGAGAGGCATTTTTTATGAGTCATTTTGAACAAAACAATTTGCTTTATTTCTTTTCAGAATATGTTGTAACTAATGATGGAATTTTTTTTCTTTCCAAAGTAACATTTCTAAATGTAGAAACTTTTATTTTTTTTTCTTATAGCTCCATGATATAAATCTTCTTTTGCCTTCTTGGTTTTCATTGACTTTGTATGAAGAAGCTCCACTGGTGCATTAAAAACCTTTGAAACCAGAGTTCATAATCTGTTTAGTTGTGCTATCTTTGATGTTTTCTTTGCTAAAGAAATCCCAATGATAACTACTGTATCTTTCAGAAAAGAAAGAAAAAAAGGCATTCCCTCTCTTCCAGATCATAGTTTAACAACCAGATGTTCATCGTGTTTCACTGTTGCAGTCATTACTCTTAGGTTATCCTGCTGGCAGGCTACCCTCAGTCGGCCAGAATTCCAAAGTCTAGGTCCGGCATCGGTTGCTGTCGCCTGTTCCCTGACGTCAGTGAGCCAGGGGTATACAAGATGTAGCCGATGCCATTTTCTTCAGTCTTTCTTGCCGCGCGGTGCCCGAAGCAAAAGCATTTCGCAAGTGCCGGTCGGCCGACTCCTGAGATTTTCAAATCCGAATTTCAGAACCGAAGTCTTCATTAAATCTAAGTACCCCATTGGGGAAATTTTTTCTTGCTCCAGGCCGATGTCAGAAAAAGTTAACAATTGTATTTCTTGTGGGAAGCAAATACCTCATAAGGATTTTCACTCTTACTGTATTCCTTGCCTAGGCCCTAATCACAACGTTGCTAGCTGTCGGTTTTTTGCTAGATTTAACCAACGCACTATCAAGCGTTGGTTCGATTTTGCATTTCATTACTTTAGCCGAAGATTTAATTATATAATGCCGTCGGACCAGCCTACAAAAAATGCAAGGATAAGGACAAGGATAAGCATCCGAGGTCCAAAATTGACGACGAAGCCTCTACTAGGCCAGTCGCCGGTTCTCAGTGAGGTGCTTTCGCAGCCCCTGGCACCCTCTACCTCAGAGCCACAAGCCACTACCGACTCTCACGTGGAGCCGACTGGGCCTCTGGATACTCAAGGTATTGGACACTCGGAAATCATACCCTCAGATGGGTCCGGAGCCGCTGAGCAGGCATCGGCTTTTGAGGGTGTCTTCAGACCTACACAACTATATATTAAGCCATCTTCAGCTTCAAAGACAAAGACTAAAGCAGCTCTAAAGACAGAGAAACAAATACAGCATTTTCCTACTCAGACTTCCATGCCTAAAAAACAGATGCTCAAAATGGCCGAAGACCTAATTACTTTGATCAGGGGCTCCCAACCCCCTCCTGATAAGAGGCCTAGGCAAGAGACAGAGTATGATTCTTCTGATCAGGTATCTATTTCCTGTGATTCCTCCTCTGAACAGGATTATTCCATGCTTCCCTATGAGGATTCTGATGCTGAAGAATCCATTCCTTCAGCCTCTCCTCCTGAGGATTATTCTTTTGGGGAAACCCTGCATACTGTGATGGAGCATTTCCACTGGGAGAGCCAAGATTATTCTGAATCTAAGAAAAGGCTCAGAGACTTTCTGCTTCTTCCTCAGCACAGATCCCTTGCTATTCCACCTGTTCTAGACATTGTAGATGATATATTTTCAGAGTCCGGCCTGTCGCCTGACTCTTTACCCCCTGCACCTGCTAATCCAAACAGATACTACAGGGTCCCGGATTCTCATAAATTCCTATATAAAAACCCCACTGCTGATCCAGAAACTATATCTCAGGATCCCAAGGGGGTTAAAGCCTCCACTGCAAAAAACCCTGTCCCCTTTGATAGGGATTCTAGGGCTCTAGATATATGGGGGGAAAAGTCTACACTTCTGCTACCCTGGCTGTAAGGGCTTTAAATTGTCAGTTTCATATGCTTAAATATCAGCAATACTTAATGTCACTGCTTAAACAGAAAATGTTGACAAATACTGAATGTTCAGAGAACAAGGAATTGCAGGATTTATTGCATGCAACTGAACAAGTGGGAAAGCATACTTTGCAATGTGGTTATGATTCACTGGAGGCCTCTTGCAGGGCCGCTGTTACAGGTTCTGTTATTAGAAGGCATGCTTGGTTAAAGGAACAGAATCTGCCTGATCATGTTAAAGCAAAATTATTAGATGCACCATTACAGCATGATACTTTGTTTGGTACTAAAGCAGAAGAGGTGTTGAAAAAAATGGAGGATAAAGCAAAATCCATGCAGACAGTCAAGGATTTCTTACACGTACAGCCACCCAGGTTTAGCAGGAACTGGCCTTCTAAAAATTGGTCCTTTCCAGTGTCAGACAGACCACAAAGAGGCAGATACAGGCATCCCAGAGGCAGATCTCAGCCCCAAGGCTCATACAGGCCTAAACAATGGGGTGCTCCTACCTCCAAAAGCGGAGAAGACAACAACCTTACAGGAAACAGTCCCAATGACTTTTCTCTACCAGTTCCAAGCAGTTTTTTTTTGACAGCCCCCCTTAGGGGGAAAACTAGCACTTTTTTCATCAAATTGGCAAATGGTTACCCAAGACAAATGGGCCCTGAACATAGTGTCCCAAGGCTACAGGTTCCATTTTCACACTCTACCAAGGTCAAAGGGCATGCCAGACCTGCAACACAATCAATGGGCAGAGGCACAAAAGTAAATTACAGCCCTCATGGACATGAGGGCCATTCAGCAAGTACCACAACAAGAGCAGGGGCAAGGATTTTACTCCAGACTTTTCCTAGTACCCAGGAAGGACAAAACCTGGAGACCAATACTGGACCTGTCTATATCAAATACGTTTCTGGAAGTTCCAAAATTCAAGATGTTGACTCTACAGCAGCTGCTGCCCATGCTGGGCAAGAGGGCTTGGCTCATAACTTTGGACCTAAAAGAGGCATACCTGCATGTCCCAATCAGACAATCTTGCAGAAGATACCTCAGATTCATAGCTGGCTCAATGCATTACCAATTCTCTGCACTGCCCTTTGGCTTATCTACTGCACCCAGGGTCTTCACAAAATGCCTGGCACCAGTAATTGCATCTTGCAGACAAAAAGGAATTCAAATATATCCCTACTTGGATGACTGCCTAATTCAAGCAGATAACAAAGACACTCTTCTAAAGCATCTGGCGTTTGCAAAAAGATTACTAATTGGCCTAGGGTTCACAGTAAATGAAAAGAAATCAAAACTAGTGCCCTCTCAAGAGATAATATTCCTGGGTGCAAGCTTAAATACAACTGCCCAGATGGCTTATCTCACGCCAGACAAGCAAAATCAACTGACTGCTTACTTCAAGAAATTGGCAACAAAAACCCACTTATCTGCAAGGAAAATCATGCAGGCCTTGGGTTTCATGGCATCCTGCATTCTACTAATTCCATATGCCAGACTGCATATGAGGAAACTACAATGGTATCTGAAAAGTGTTTGGACTCAGCATTGCCACAGCCTGGAGACAGTAATTGCACTCATTCCCTGCCTACAACAGGAGTTTCGATGGTGGGCAGAAGCCTGTCACCACAACAAGGGTCTGCCATTCAGTTTACCCACAGCCAGACAGACACTGACAACAGACACATCAGATTATGCCTGGGGGGCCCTTATGGCAGGAAAATGTATTCAGGGCACATGGCCTGCAAACCAGATGCATCTTCACATCAATCAAAAAGAGATGCTAGCTGTTCAAAATGCCCTGACAGCTTTCAAGGACCTGCTTCATCCAGGACAGTTACTGATAAAGACAGACAATACTATGGTCATGTGGTACATAAACAAGCAGGGAGATACACATTCCTACCCCCTCTACAGACAAGCAATGACCTTATGGGACACAGCATTGGCTTTTCAAGTTCACCTGCAAGCACAATTCCTGCCAGGAAAAACAAATACTCTGGCAGACGAACTAAGCAGAAACCTCATGGATCCCCATGAATGGAAATTGGATCCACAAGTCTTCAGCATGATAATAAGGAAATGGGGATGCCCAGACATAGATCTATTTGCCGCCCCTCACAACTGTCAATTGCAGAGATTTTGCACAAGGATTTATCGCAAGCAAGCATGGAAAGTGGACACCCTATCATTCAGCTGGAAAAATCTAACAGCATATGCTTTTCCCCCACTGCCTCTCCTTCCCGGAGTACTCCAAAAGGTCAGACAAGAGAAGCCAAAAATGATACTGATTGCACCAGACTGGCCACACCAGCACTGGTACCCAATCCTAAAGAGCTTGTCTCAAGGTCCAGCATGGATATTGCCTCAAACTTCTCACTTGCTGACCCAACAAAACAATCACATCCTGCACAGCCAACTCAGAACCTTAAATCTGGCAGCATGGTGGATAATGTAGCCATTCAGAACACTCCTCTTTCAAAAGCTGTTATGGATGTTATCCAGGAGGCCCAGTACCAGAAAATCTTATGCAGAAAAATGGAAGAGATTCTGTGCTTGGAACCAGGAACAAGGCATTGACACGTCTGGACCAAATATACCTCAGATTTTACAATACCTAACTGAAATGCTGAACAAAGGCCTTTCTTTCTCATCAATTAAGATTCATGCCTCTGCCATTTCAGCCCATTACAATACGGAACCACCTATCTTTTCTCATCCTTTAATAAGGCAGTACCTCAGAGGGGCCAAAAACATTAGGTCTCCAAGGAGAGCACCAATTACGGCCTGGGACCTCAATTATGTTTTGGAAAAACTCACACTGCCTCCTTTCGAGCCAGCATCAACAGCAGATATAAAATTCTTATCCTGGAAAACAGCTCTGCTCCTAGCAATAATCACTGCAAGGTGAGTCTCAGAGTTACAAGCACTCATGGCTGTGGAACCTTTCATCATTTTTCATCCAGACAGGGTTTCTCTGAGGACAAATCCTACATTTATGCCTAAGGTGGTGTCCAGTGTGGCCCTCAACCAAACCATTCACTTGCCTACCTTTTACCCAAATCCACAGAACAAGGGTGAGAAAATTATGCATTCTTTGGACATACAAAGGCAGTTACGCTTCTACTTGGACAGAACTAAAGCTTTCAGAAAGACTGAGCAACTTTTAGTGTCATATGCTGCAGGATCACAAGGAAAGGCTATCTCAAAACAGACTATTTCTAAATGGATAGGCAATTGCATCCGTTTCTGCTATTTTCAACATGGCAAATCAGTGCCTAAGGGCATTAGGCCTCATTCCACCAGAGCAGCAGCCACTTCAGCAGCCTTCCTCAGAGGAGTACCAACCAAAGATATCTTAGGGGCTGCAACTTGGAGTTCAGTGCACACCTTTACAAAGCACTACCACTTGCCTCTCTACTCCAAGTCCAGGGCAGGCTTTGCCACTGCAGTTCTGCAGGGCCTCATAGCCTCTCCTAATCCTATTTAGCCCAGCCACCCATCCTCAGCTTTGGGATTCTACCCAAGAGTAATGACTGCAACAGTGAAACACGATGAACATAGTACAGTTGTGTACCTACCATAAATGTAGATGTTCGAGTGTATTCACCGTTGCAGTCCAGGTTACCCACTCACCATCCCCCTTTTCTTTGCTGGGACTTATCTGCACTTCTCTATCCTATACAACCTTTTTGGTGTATTTGCTTGTAGATGAAGGAAATGTTATTTTTGTGCAGGCATTTCTTATTGGCATATTTTTCAGCCTACCAATTTGGGGCACATGACATCTGGGGCAAGAAAAACTGAAGAAAATGGCGTTGGCTGCATCTTTTATACCCCTGGCGCACTGATGTCAGGGAAGAGGCGACAGCAACTGACGCCGGGCCTAAACTTTGGAATTCTGGCCGACTGAGGGTAGCCTGCCAGCAGGATAACCCAAGAGTAATGACTGCAACAGTGAATGCACTCGAACATCTACATTTATGGTAGGTACACAACTGTACTTTCACCAGATTTTGAAAGTGATATATATGCATCTTTGGAATTTGAATATTTATGGACTGTGCCCTCTCTTCCAGAACGGTCATCACATAAATTTCAGAGAGTAATTTGCTGTACATCTGTTTGTCTCATTCTTCCCGTTAGCTTTAATGCCAGGAGTTCTACAGATATTTACAGACGTTACACAAATGACATGTCACTTTATCACGAAAGGAACATCCATTCTTATCCGCTTTGCATTTTAATCATTATTATTTTGCATTAAGCACCCAGATAAATATGATTGTGCAGCTTACTTACATATCGATCATCAGAATAATTTAGCAAAGTTACTAAGCAGGTAAAATGTCAGTCTGTCTTGAAAGGAAACTGGGCCTTCATATGGGATGTCTTCCAAATGTTGGTCTGTTTGCCTCTTATATAAATAGTGGAGTCCTCTTTTTTTCAGAACACCTTTTCAATAAACTGCAACCATGTCCTGCTCCAGTTGCAAGCACAAGCTCCATGGTGTAGGTTGATAAAGATATACCCATGATCCAGCCAACTGAGGTGCATTTAGTGGTTCAGCCCCTGCAGCAACTGGCCTGGGAGAGTGAGAAATAATGAGACAAAGCCTACTTCTTGCCTTTCACTGGAGTAAGATTGAGAGACATATGTCTAAGATGCTGAGTCTGTGTACTGTCCCTGGTAGAGACCTGGCATTAGTGGAGGTGTTTTGCTTCGAGAGTATCAGGGCATTCTGGAGGATACCTCTTTCAGAAGCAGGTGATGTTTCCTCACGTGCACTCATTACACGTCAGCTTTTTAGGACATTGAGGGGCATGCACAGTAGAAACAGTAGTGCTGTTACAAAAAGCCCTGATCTGCAGAGGGTGTGATGACACAGTTCCTACTACTCAACCTTTGTCCACTAGTAGAAAGAGATTGGCCATGCTGCTGTAAATTGCAGGGAGAATGAATGGTCGGATTGGGTGGATGTGAGGCAGTTCATCCAGACCCACAAATACTAGAGAAAGGAACTCTTGTAGTTCTGAGATTATAAGAAATAAAAAGGGAAAGAACATCTAGTTCTGAGATTGTAAGAAGTAAAAAGGGAAAGAACAAACATGATCGTCTTTGTTCCTTAATAATCAAGACAGCTGCAGGTTATGATTCTAAGCAGCAACCCTGACTAGAACAACCTCTTATCCTGTCTGTCTTCAGTCATCCTCTTACTGTCAGGAAAGAAGTTGTACATCCAGACATCAGGTCTCTCAGCCTGACAATTCACAGGATCTCACACTGATTCCCAGTGACAATCTTCTCTTTCAAGAGTTTTTATCAGTACTGAAAGAAGATAAGGGACCTACTGCTGAACAGTCATGCTTGCCTGAGATTGTCATTGGTCAAGTAATGCACTGACACTACAAACCTGGATTCTGTGGCATTGTGCATTGTCCAAACTCAGTGTTTCATATGCTGCAGAATTTCTTAGGAGTGGTCAGCACCAGGCAGAACATACTCTGCTAGCAGCTTGTTGAACTGATGTGGAAAATTTCATTTCTTTCTAATGGGTGTGCTTCTGCATGTAATACTTCTATGACAACATCTGCTTATCATTTATGTGTACAGCTCAGCAAATTATTCTTTGCCATGAAATTATAATAACCACCTCAGTAAGCTACAGTGCTGTATTACCAAAATTAAGTAAAAATTCTGTGTTATCAAACTATGGCATAAGTTGACAGTATCTTGAGATTGCAATGGGATAGTCAAAGGACAGACCCACAATATGGCCCTGATTACCTGACTTCACCTGTTTTAATCTCTTCGAGTCTTTTGGGTTTCTAATACCATGTTGGGAATGGACCCCATTCCTAAGTCTAAGTACAATTAAAGTTCATGAAATTAGTATTGTCAGCCAGAAGTGCTCTTCTCAGCACCCGCAATGTGCCCAGTAATGACTCCTTCTGCAGTTCATATGGGATTACATGTATTGGTAACGTATACAAATACAATTGTAGATTCTTTTTGATAAGACCCATTGCTCCTACAACTGTTGGAATTGTCTGGGTATCTGTCTTCCACATTGCTCTCATTTCTGCCTGCAAATCCTGATATTTTATGACTTTGCATCTCTCTGTATGCAAGACACTGTAGTCACTGGGTGTGGAGATTTCAATAATCAATGCTACTTTTGTCTTCTTTTCATGGACCACTATATCCGGTTTTCTAGCATCTGTCATTTGAACTGTTTGTAATAGGTGATCCATGTGATGTAGACTTCATCATTTTCTATGATGCTTTGTGGCTCATGTTTCCAGTATTTTTCAGCCACTTCAGTACCATAATGTTTGCACAGTCCCCAATGCAACAGTCTTGCCACATTATTATGCCTTTCAGTATACAGTCCTTCTGCCATTAGTATGTCACAACCAACAATGAGGTGTGCAACTGTTTCCAATTCTGTTTTACAAAACTTACATTTGTCTGTTTCCCTACATGTTCAGTGGACTTTGTAAACCAACATGTATGCAGTTCACTATCTTGGGCCACCAATATTAACCTTTCATCTCTTGGTTTGAATTTGCCTCTCCTTAACCATTCCTGCATTCGATCCTGATCAACATGAGGTTCTTCCAGAAGTTTTCTATACTTGCAACTATATTTATGCATTTTCCGCATTTCTTGCCTTCTCATCTGGTCCTTCACCTTATATTCTTTCTTTTGTTTTTTGGCACATTTAGTTGCTGCCTGATTTTTATCTACTTCTGGTTTGATTTCCATTCACTGATAAGCTTCAGCTAGATTAAGCAGAGAAGTCAACTTAGATTTATTCTCATGTTTCAAAACTTTCGCTATGTTTGGGTCTCGTGAGGTCAGCAGACATATGTGCAGTTCCGCAATTGGAAATCTATACATGTAATCAGTTTCAAGGAGGCCCATCCCTCCTTCAGAACGGGGAATATATAATCTTGGTTTGCACTGATTTTCATAAATCATTTGGTGAGCATGAAGCATCCTTCTTGTTTTTCTTTCTAATCTGTCCAGCACATTTAGTAGCCAGTCAATGTCTCCAAAACTCTAACGTAGGACAGGAAGAGCAAATTGATTTATAGCTTGAATTTTGTTCCTAGGTGTCAACGCTGTTATCAGGATTAATTTAAGTCTTGTAAATTATTCCTTACTAAGTTTTATTCACATTAGTTCATGTTTTATTGCTGATCCTTCATCAATTCCCAAATATTTATAGATGCGTCTTATATCACATTCTTGTCTCAAACTGATGTTTTACTGGTGCTGCAGTTTTCTTGTTTTAAAGGTTGCTTTTGCACATTTATCAAGACCAAATGATATTCTTATATCATCTGAAAAAGATTTAACAACCTGCAGTTGTGCTTTCAGTTCCTCGTCTGATAAACTATTTTATTTATTTAACATTTGTTTACCGGGAAATCCGACTTGAAACAAAGCCAATTTTCAGCAGTGGCCCAGGGATAAACTCTCCAGATGCACATCTTTGTAACTTTGTAACTTGTAATTTTGCTATATATAGTTTTAAATCATCGACAGAGAAGATGAGAAGTCTTTACACTTTGTTGCTTTCTATGATCCAAATTTTAGCCATCCAGTTCACTTTTTCCTAGTGGCAGTTGTGTTGTCACTTAAGATAATTTTCTTTTGTCTGAGTCTGGCAACAACATAAAGGGATTTCAGTTGCTTTTTTATTGCAGGTTTGCCCGTCTACCCATGACTTGTCTGAAGTCTCATCAGAGCTGTTGAGAGGCTGCATGCAGATGTGATGTGGCATCCTATTGGTACTCAAATTTAAAGTGCAAATGTTAACTTATAGTGATAAGCAAGTTTCATTTATTTGGGAGTACTGTTTAGTAGTATTTGTAATATCTGGGCTTGTGCTTATCAACATCATTTTGTCACTGCACCATTTTTAACAAGTTGACTGCTTTTGTTTGCAGTATATGCTGTTCAGTCATCTGCATCAGTTAGCATTAACCCCTCATAAAAGTATGGATACCAAGTGCCACATTCACCTTTTCTTCCTGCTTCAAAAGTGCTTTCCCTGTCGAGTGTTTTTTTCAATCCATAATTTCAGTTATAACTATGTGAAACTTCAGCTGTGAGAAACAGTTTATATACAAGTCAGAAGTTCTCTTTTCTTGTTCATGTGTCCTCCACTAGAATTAGTTAAATGTGCTTATTATGGTACACAGATTTTCCCTAAATGCTTTTTGTCTTAATGTGTTTGTGTGTTAAGGTTTTTCATGACACTGATGGATGCAAATACTGCAAGAAGAAATTTAGCAAAACAACTGATGTAAGACTGAAAGTGTAAGTGTCAGAGGCATTTTTCATAGAAAGCTTCATAAATTAGAAATAGAAGAGTATGGCTGAGGGAGAAAGTGAGGTAAAAGAAAAGAACTAACATAACATTTCAAGTAGGTTATTTCAAGTTAGAAAACAGAGAGAAGCCCGAAGAAAGATTTTGACAAGGATTCGGAAAAAGGTAGTTAAAGCTATTTAAGCATCTAGCAGTAATAGTGATATTACGTCAAGAACAGGCTAACTGGATGCATCCTTTAACTGTCTCTGACTATACCTTTGTTGTTACATAAACTGGTGCAAGTTCTGATGCTGCTGCAAGGAACTGGTGTGAGATTAACACTGGTTTGCTAAAAATAAATATCTCATTGAGGTTCAGATAGCTCCCCAACCCAAGGTGTAGACAGCACCATTGCTTTCTCATCATACACCACAGGGATGAAGAGCCTCTTGTGACGTTGTTTTGCAACACTTACATATGTCTCCTGCACTGTCCTTCTCAGAGAAGAGAGGCCACTTTTACGTAGATTATATGGATTTTTTCAAGAGAGGAGGAATCTTTTGCTTGATATTTTGAGTCATCATTTGTTGATGTAGGTGCAGACTTAGTCCCTCTACTCATGGTGCATGCCTTCCCCTAGAAGATTTCACTTTTGGGAAAACAAACATTGTGTGTGTGTGTGTGTGTGTGTGTGTGTGTGTGTGTGTGTGTGTGTGTGTGTGTGTGTGTGTGTGTGTGAATGTTTTGTATAAGACGACACCATTTGTTTGCCAGTAGGTCACACAGTTTTTGTGAAAAATGTATTTATGTAAAATATAGGTAATAGTCATACCTGATTTATCAAAAGAGCATTTATATTTCAGAATATATTCACATTACCCATCATATTTTAATGTTATTTTTGCCTGCATCCACTGCTTCAGTTATATCACCTCCAACATGCCAGTACCACACACTGTGCAATATTAATGTAAGCATAGAAATGTCTTACTTTTTTCATAACGTTTTGTAAACACTCCTTAATAACTTCAGCTGTAGACCTCTCATGCTAACCATTTCACTATCATGCTTAGTATATCAAGTCAGCTTGTAGATGCCTTAGTTTTGTGTATATACCTTTAACATGACTTCAGAAATTAGACTGTGAAAACAGTGACAAGTATTCTCATTCCAAGAGTACAGAAAAGTCTCCTGTAAAGACAAGTATGCTCTTACAGGATTCACAGGAGCTTTACTTGCCTGACAACTATACTCTTGTAGGAAGCAATGACCTAAAAGGGCATATGCTAAGTGGGAAATAGTGAGGAACACGAGGGGGAAGCCCACTTGTAAGATTCTAGCTGTAACACCTGAGCAGACTAGGTGTAGCATCCCTCTTTTTCTGCAAGCTTATTTATACATTTGTGTGCATTTCAGTATGATGTCAAATCAGAGATTTGGATTGTCCTGTCAGTACTGAAACTGTATTTAGGGTACCCACAGAAGACATTCATGCTGTGCTAGAGACAGAATGGAAATAAGGATGATCCATACCCCCACTTCAGTATATTGGAATTTTCATTACTCCAAAGAGACCCTTTTACGGGAAAAAAGGGCTACTAAACAAAATAATCAGGGTAAATGGCAGTAGCATAGAACTATGCAAAAGAGATAGCAGCAGCCATGACAAAGGTTTAGATGACCTTAGAATAACTTCTTCCTTGGCATTGTCACCATCCTGCCCTGTAAGAAGAGCATTTCTACATTATTTCAACATCTGCACCAGATTACTTTAATCAACTGAGTTATTCAAATAATTTATAAAGGCTTGACACCAGAATTCCCACAAATGGGTGCAGATAACTTTGTCAAACATTCAGTTCAATAGAATGAACAGCTGTTGCTTTTTTTTTTGCAAACTTGTACTTTATTGGACATCTGGTGTATCAAAACAGGTAAGTGGGTTTATATTACCTGTGTATGTGTTATTATCAGAGTAATGGGATAGAACTTGTGTTTGTGCAAGTCTGTGTGAGTTAAGGTTGGAGTAAGTTAGGTAAGAAGATAGATGTAGTGTTGTCCATGTGTGTGTGTGTGTGTGTGTGTGTGTGTGTGTGTGTGTGTGTGTGTGTGTGTGTGTGTGTGTGTGGTATATTGCAATAACTTAATTCAGCCGTGTTGATTTAATACTGTGTTCATTGGTTCACAGAACCTGCATACTTGCATTGAAGGTGACTTGAAGGTAACTTTCTTTTACTTCTCACGTCCCTCACTTTTCAGCATTTTCAGTAGTGGCCCCTCTAACATACCTCCAATTGATCTTTCGTTATATAGTATAATTAAAACATAATGTAAATAGTGCATTCTTTAGAGGTGTGTTAGAGTTCTGAAATATTTATTTGACGGATCTCCTGAATCATAATTTCTGTACAGAGTACTAAGCTGCCAACTAGATGGAACCTACCTCCCCATTTCTCCAAACAGAACGTTTCTTATTAAAGTCTAGAACACTGCCTCACAAGAAATAACTGTGACAGAATGCTGGCCATAGAAACTGAACAGTACCTTCTAATTTTGCACATTTTTAATTACATATTGTTAAACCAGTTACTAATCCTCAAAGCTGGAAGCGAGCACTATGATCTAATGAGAAGTACTTTTAAATTTTCTTACCACAAGCATTGGACAGAAGTTGGGAAAAAATGATAGAACGAAAAATAATTTGAAGAAATTGCTTTGTTTTGTGCTAACACTGTGTTTATTAAAGTTATGCACAGGATTTTAAGATTCATGCACTCAGCTCTAATGGTGTAACGGTAGCTACTGATGTATCTTGATTTGACGCATCAATCTCCTGCAGCACAGTATAATGCCATTCAGAGTTAATTCAGTGCTGCTGTGATAGTCGTTACAAAAATAGTAAAATAATGATGCAGAGTAATAGTGTTCTTTGAAATGTGATGTGTTTTATAATGCCCTGTGACTAGCTCTATATAGTTTCATAATGGTATACTCATGTACTTGCTCAAGCGTTGAATAGAATGTTCAGGTTCAGTGTTTCTGATAATTTTTTGAACTTCCTTGCTGTGCAGCTGTTAGGATAGTCTGCAGCTAGCAGGCGATGTCTACTGCAGTTCAAACAACGTATAGCACTTTAAGGGGATCGTGTTGTGAAAGACCTCCTGTATTCTTTAAGAAAGTGGATAATTTATAATAAAAACATGATAAAAACTTAGTATATTCAGTCTTCATGTGATGGTAGTATTATAATAAAATTGCAGTTACATTTTTCTCTGAGTATCTGTTTAGGTCAGCCAAGAATTGTCATGATGTAGGCTTTTAATGTACAGTAGAGAAGTCTGATTTTGATTTCTGCGGTATGCAAATTTGCATTTATGATATATGACCCTTCCATGAATTTAGTTATTAGTAAGATAGTTTTCATCTGTAGATCAGCATGTACACTCTGGGAACTGCATATACAGACACCTCAACACATTTAACAGGTTGTAAAACTATAGCTGACTATGTAGGGATGCATGTAGACTGACTGCTAGAGGTCTTATCTAAATGTAGATTGCTTATATTCATTTTTATGTTTAGTCTCATTTTAAGGATACCTTTTTAGAATATTATTATTATTTTATTATTTGCACAGAAATTTCCAAAGTGCCTAATTTTCAGGGAAATCAGTGAGTAGTAGACAGCCAAGTAGCATTCAATAGTAAAGGCTGTATACAATTTTAACTTGCAAATATGCAGTGCAAACTGTAGCTTGGAAAGTTGCTAGGCAGGGTTTATGTGCATTATGATAGGTGCAAACATTGATGGCAAGGCCTGTTAGCTTAGTAAGACATTCAGAGAATCTGTATATAGGTTGAGCAAATATACAGTTATACGGTGAGAGCAGAAAAAAGGGTACTGCTTCCAGGTCTTTCCAGAAAGCGCTATTTGTCACTAGTGAGTTTACCATTAAACATATGGCCAATCAAAATATACATAATAATCAACAGTGCCATTAAGAAGAACAGTGCAGTATGTACGTAGTGCCTGCATTGTGCATAGTTATTGTAAAATAAATGTTCTAATACTGACTTGTATTATGCCAAAGGATAATATGACAATGATAGCATTAAGGAAAGGAAACGTATTTAGGCATTTAAATAAATACCAACCGATATAACCTATTTTTATGGCACAGCTGAATATGTATATTCCCATCTACTTATTTTGGTACTTTTCCGTTATCGGGGCAACAGTGTGAACACGATCGTTCAGCTGTAATCCACTTATTTAACAGATGTTTTAACCAGATATTCTCTTAATCTGTTTAAATAGTACATTTTAAAATAAAGAAATTAACTGTATTACCTTTATTCACTTTTTTATATGTGGTTAACAAATATGTGAAAGAAGTAGATTACAGCTGAGCGAGCGCGGAGCAACTGTTCTCCTGATAATTTACACAGAGAAAAATACACAAGAAAATCTCTTCGCACAGAATGTTTTCATTATTAATTATTGCTTTAAAAGACATCTGCCACTGAAAATGATAATGTTGTTAAATGAATGCCACCTGAAAAGTATCACACTTTCTTTATTCAAATGGATTTTTGTTCTGTAAGGGGCTACTGGAATGTTGTTCATATCACTTAAAAATGGCCATCGACAAGTTTTTTCTTTTTTTGTTATGAAGTACTTAGAAAACACATCATTTGGGATTGGGCTTACACTTTCACTAATTAAATGTTTACTAACTTGCCAAAACATACATGAGTTTATATGCAACTGTTCTTCCCGTTCTCAATGAATCATTTTTCAACCAGTACATGACGCTTTTTAAAAAAAAATGCGTACTACCCGAACAGCTGTTTCTAGGATGATGATCGCATCTTTTCAGCTATCTTTATGGCTCAATGACTGTATGTGCCCCCTATGTCTATTTGTACATTTTTATTTTGTGTGTATGCAGAAAAGGCTTTCCCTTGTCAAGAATGTTTTTTTTAACTATTATTTTAATGGGCAAATAATGTTAATGTGGTTGATGACCTCTGAATACAGTGTCTTGCCATGCATTTTTCATGTTAATCAGAAGAGGTATGTGTTTAGCAAAGAAATGTTTTATATGTATCCAAAAGAGAAATAAGTTTTATATTTTACAATTCCCTACTTATATTATCACAGACATACATGAAAAGACAGTACTTTCGCAGCTATGTCACCACATTTATACTGTTGCCCCGATAATGGAACAGTACCCTTATTTCTTTATTGATTAATGCGTCATTAAGACTGGTGAAATGATGAAAAAGATGTGCTTACATTGTCACTTAAATCATTTTTCCATATTTTAGCTTTTATGCCTCTCCCAAACTAGACTTGTACAAAGGGCAATCTGTCAGGCCATCACTGCCTCTGCCAACTCTTGTGTTTCCTCATAGGTACATACTTTAAATTTTCAAGTGCTGCCATTGTTGGCATTAGGTGGTGATGACAGAGGCTACGTCTGGAGGCTGTAGCACTAACTTCCAGTCTGTCCTTACATGAAGTGCCACTATGTGCATGTGCTTTTGCATTTATGTAATGTTTTGCAGCTACTGGAGCCCCCTACACACCTAGAGTTGTCTCACATACTGTAGTGTACCTAGGGCAGACTTCTGCCTGAGGTCATGCCTGTATGTCTGGCAGCATAACATTGACAGTCCTACAGTTCTCCCTTCAGCTAGGACCTGTAAAATGGAGCTTATAATATATTCTCTCCGTTTTATGCCATTTCCCTTTATATCGCAGGATCTGTGGATCCTGGTTATTTTGTGGGTTTTGTGTGACATTTTTCTGTCTGCGCCATACTTTTTTCAGCGCAACATCGTCTGTTTGGCTGCTGTGGTCCATACTTCTCAACCTGTTAGAGCAAGCTATCTGAACAAAGCCTAAAATAATGGGGGTGGGGGGACAAGGGCCGTAAAATAGGGACAGATTTTAAATATTGCTATTACAAACGTAGGAAGTTGCTAGCATAGCAGAATTTGTGTTGGCATGCATTTTCTGAAGGATATGAAGTCTGAAACTCAAATGTATGTTATTATTTAATGGCTCCAATCCTCAGTAATTTGCCAGAAAACCACACATTTTATGATTAACAGACCAAAATTATTAAGTAAAACTCTGATGATATTTCTGGAAGCTGTTCTTTCAACCAAATGTTATACCATTCTATCCTTAATTGCCTTTTATTTTTCTTTCCATGTATTTGGGACATTTATACTTTTCTGTATCATCATCTTAGTCACTACTGTCTGTTATGTCTTTGGAGGGCTGCTAGTCATTCTCATTTGAACTAATTTACTGGTTGTGCTGTATTTTGTATCTCCTTTTACCTTATCGGATTATTAATAAATGTAACACCTACAGAAGTGGATAAGTAGTTAAAATGTTAGCAGGGACTTCTTTAAGTAGCATTATATTAGGACTTTACATCATCATCATTGTCTTGTTTGACCTATTATACATTTTGCTACAATATTTAGCTTTTCTGTGTCATTAGATATCATTCATAGAATTCAGGTTTGCACTGGATATCCAGTTACTCTGGTGTCTTACACCCGGATGCATGACATCCCTTTCCCTTTGAACCATTGCTTTTATACTATAGGGACCATTCTTGCATGTCATGCTAGGATTGTCTCATTTGTAATATTCGTCTAGCACTTTCCAACTTATTTTATTCATATCTTATTGCTGTTCTCAGAGTGGCACATCTTCTTTTCTTGTCATCCTTCTGTGCCACATATGGAGATGTTGACAGGTATATTTTTACTTATGGATGTGGGTAGTACTTCACGTATTTTCTTTTCTTCATTTTTATTCTCTGACTTAAATACTAGGAGTACAGTGGCACAGCAGATAGCATTGTTGCCTCACAGCAAGAGGTTTCCTGGTTCGATTCTCTGCTAGGGTGCCTTCTGTGCAGAGCTTGTATTCCCCCTCCCTGTGTTTGTGTGGGTTTCCTGTGGGTGCTCTGGTTTCATCCCACATTCCAAAGACATGCAGTAGGTGGATTGGACAGTCTAAATTGACCATAGGGGTGTGTGTGTTTGTGTGTCTGTGCGTGCGTGTGCAAATGTGTAGTGTGGAAGAACTACAAAGGCAAAGCTAGCCTCCAGGTGATATAAACCTTCGATCTAGATGATTGTCACTGTTGAAGTGATACCCCGACCCCATGTGCAAAATTGGGAAAAGGGGGTTGTGGATGGATGGATGGATCACTTGAAATCTGATGTAGGTGAGTTGGGGTTTTGTAATTTAAGCAGCACGCTGATGCTCAGAAGGTGAGCAGAGTATGCAGAGAAGCAATGCATATAAATGAATGAATGAAAGCTACTGATTATGTTACATTGTACAAGCTAAGGATGTCTAAACATCTGTGTATCTTTATTTAGTGTAATAGTACATTAGGGAAGTTTATTGTAACACTCCCCCCTTTTTTTACATTTCTTTTTGGAATTTCTTAATTGTTCCTTTTTCTAAACTGTGAGTCTGCATGATGTAGAGAATTTCATTATGTTTTTTAGTGAAATTGTGTCTCTGCTTGGAGTAGACATTTTCTAAGTGCTACAGTACTTATTTGAATTGGATGCAGCACAAAGAAGCCACAGTAAGTTTCAGTAAATACCATACTCATTAGCTTACATGCAAACAGGATGGTATTTTGTCACCCAATTCTTAGCTGTAGAAGGGAAAGTGTGCAATTTAAACATTGTCTTGCTTTGTGCTTTGAATTAAAGGCAAACCCTGAGTAGTTGTTTCACAACTTCACATGCTGGTAACAGTCAGCCTGCAAAGGAAACTACACTTGTTAACACACACACACACACACACACACACACACACACACACACACACACACACACACACACACACATGCACACACTTGCATATTTATATATATGTATATATGTACAGAGTGCATGAAAACATGATATTAATTCCATGCTGAATATGAACTGTTCTGATGACTTTTGATAAATGTAGATTTAGAAAATGTTGCTTTCATGTTGGCGTAATACATCAAAACAGTTTTACCATATATTGTTTCACCTTTCCAATATAGTTTTCTGTTTGGACCTCATCGAACATTAATCCTTGACTTTTTGTTTAATTTCAATTTGCCTAATAATCAAAAAGAGTTTTGCTTTTTCCATGAATGCCTAAAATGTTTGACAGAGTAAATTCCATTTTCTGGTTTAACATGACTGAAAATTCCAATCTCCTTTGAAATTTGTTAAATATATTAACATTAAATTATTTATTTGTTGCATTCAATATTAACTAGTTAGGCAGGCTGAGCAAAATGACTGTTTTCAGTCATGACCAGGGTCACATAACAGTTTGATGTAATCCAGGTTACTGTTTTGAAAAAAATTAAAACTGATTTATAATACTTAGAAATTAAACTGTGACGGTTACAAAGGGTTATGATTGGGTCACCGATCATAACCTTCTTAATATGTGTTTGAGACATTGATGCCAAGAAATTCACCTTGAGAGCAAAGCAATGCTGTATTTGCTTTCCTTGGACTCTAGTAGGTGCCCAAGGAGTTAGTGGTGGTTGGAGTGGTAATGTATTTGGTGGGATGTCTTACAAGATCCAAACACTGCATATTTTTGTTGCAACATGGTTCATTCCTCTGAAAAAAATCTGAATTTTCACCTTCTGCTAATGTCTGCTCTACTTCTGTTACTGCCTACTGATACAGAGTGGTGCACATGTAAGTATGTGTGTGTGTAGTCATATAAAATAAGTGCATGCATTTTGTAATTAATTGGCACCTTGTCCTGCACTAATTCCCTAAGACTTGTGGCATGTTTTCAGGGGAGCCCCTGTGTGGTGTTTGTTTTTACTTAGTCTCACATTTGTCCCTGAAACGACAATACAAGGAATTCCCTTGGCTAGCTGTTTGGATTCCCAGAATTCACTGGCCTGATATATAGGCCACAGCATGATATCTCGGAACAGAACTGTTACCAGATACATTGGATGTATTGCAGTAGTACAGAGATTACAGAGTGGCAGTCCAGTGCTTGTAACATACTTGGACTTCAGAATATTTTTAATACAGTGCCAGAGAAAATTATGATGTGGAAGAAAAGTATGCAAGATGGGATCCAAATTGGAAGGGCGGATAATAAGTAACAGTGGGTGATTGTTGCTGGAGGTGTCTGAGGAGATGTCATTAACTAGTGAGTATCATTAACTCCACCACAGGAGATGCCACATAGGTTCATAGGTGTGTACTAGGCTAATGGCCCTGGAGCTTTTACAAGCCTAGCCCATAGGATTACCGTGGCATCGTGCCACACGACCTTAGTTCCCAGTGCCTCTGTTGAGTAAAGCCACTGGAGTGATCCCTGGGGTGAATTTTCTATTTCCCATCCACTCATCAAGACTTCTCTTGAAGAGGGACAGCGAGGTGCTCTGCTTGACATGTATGGGAAGTCTTTTCCATAGCATGGGCAGCCTCTGGGTTATGAACCTGTCCCTCCAGCATGTTCTGTTGATTATGGTAATGAGGTTGAGGTCTCTGGAGCATGTGGTGTGGAGGGATTGGGATTTCTTTAGATGTAGCATTTCTAACAAAGCTGGGTCAGACATGACTTTGTAAGTCAAGCAGAGATCGCCTCTAAGTAGGTGATATGAGACAGTGAATCGTTGGAGTTTTTTTAATCTGTCCATATAGGACAAATGTTTAAGGCCTAGGATCTTCTTTGTGAGGTACTTTTGCGGCATCTCCAGTTGTTGCAGGTGTTTAGTGAGGTACATGCCAAATGGGGCATTGTATTCAATGATTGGCCTAATGAGGGAAGAGTAGAGGGAGACAATGACCTTTTTCTTCCTGGATGCAAAACCCTTAATAATGAGATGTGTCACATAGAAGGACTTTCTGATCACAGTGGCAATGTGGTGGCCAAAAGAGAGGTTGCTGTCAAACTGTGTTCCCAGATCTCTCATATCGCTTTCTGTGTTCAGTGGACTACCATCGATGTGGTAATTCATGGGAACCGGGTTTTTTCCAAAGGGGATGACGACACATTTTTTGGCATTGAGCTTAAGGCCATGGTTCTGATACCAGTCATTTGTCTCAGTGAGGCCTTTCTGTAGGATGTCAACATCACTTGGGGAGTTAATAGCTCCCAACTTGCAATTGTCTGCGAACTTTGTCAGCCAGAGTCCCTTCGTGTTGGCCTGGACTTTAGAGAAGTCGATACTGAGCAGGAGAGGACCCAGGACTGAAGCCTGTGGGACTCCACTCGTGACTGGTCGGCAGTCTAACTTGGAGTCAGCTGCTTTCACACTGTGGGTTCTACCTGTGAACCAGTTTGCAATTCGCCTAGTGATATAGGGGTTGATGCCTAGCTTAGTGAATTTTTCTATGATTCCTGAGTGGGGAATGGTGTCAAAGGCCTTGGCCAGATCAAGGTAGGCTGTATGAACCACCTTGCCTTCATCCACAGCTCTGAAGACTGACTCAAAGAAGTTGACCAAGTTGAGCAGGCATGATCTACACTTCACAAAAACCAAACTGTATGCAATCCAGAGTTTGGAGATTCTCTATATCCTTGTTTATTAGGTCCATGATGATGTGTTCCATACCTTTACATATCAGACTCGTCAGGCTAGTGGGGCGATAGTTCCCAGGGTCTGTAGTCACTCCTCCTTTGTGGAGAGGGATGACTGTAGCAGTGCGCTATTCAATAGGGATAAAGCCTGAGGTGAGGCTGTGATTGAACAGTTCATACAGGTGAGGTGCCAGTTCATTCTGTAGTTCATGTAAAACACAGCCAGGGATAATGTCGGGTCCCATAGAAGCTATATTCTTGGCCATGGACAGTGCTGTTTTAACCTGTGTAGCAGTAATACTGGGTGCCTGGCAATCTACTGGTATTGTGACTTGTCCCTTGGGGGGGGGGGGGTAAAGTTGGCACTGAATCTGTCGGCCAGTATATTGGCCATATCTGTTGGCTCAGTATAGGAGATACCACTGTGCAGTAGCTCAGAACAAATCTGGGTATTGCCATGGAGATTCTTTGCATAACTATTGAAGGCCTTGTGGTTGTCTTTACTATCTGCTGCATTTCTGTTTTCATAGCTAGCTTTAGCGGATTTGATGAGGGATCTCAACTTTTTGTTGAGGGTGATAAGGGAACTTTTCCAGTCTTGGGACTTCACCTTATTCTGCATCAGTTTCCTCCTTCTGTTGTAAAGTTTGTTTATGGCAGGGGACCACCAGATTGGCTTCCTTTTTTTGGAGGAGAGCGTCTTAGTTCTATTGGGTATGGCGAGATCCTTGCATTTGTGTACGTGTTCGTACAGTGCTTTGGAGAAGTTTTTCATGGTAGTTACCTTTGCGGGGGGTGGGTGGGGGTGGGAGGGATGTGGATTTCCAAGGTGATTTGTTTGTGGTTGGATCTAACCAGGGAGGAGTTGACTACTGGTGTAGAGCAACAGTCGCCCATGTTAGTAATGACCAGGTCAAGGCTATTGCTACCTCTAGTGGGGGTAAGAATGAGCTGGTCCAGGGCATTGGAATTAATGAATTCCAGGAAACGTTGGGCAAGTGTATTGGTACATGAGTAGTTTTCCCAGTTAATGGAAGGGTAGTTGAAGTTGCCCAGTATGAGAGTGTTAGGTTGGACCTTAATATTCTCCAGGGTGCTTAGGAACGTGGAGTGTGAGGCTTGGGACATGGTTGGGGACTTATAGCAGGCTAAGACCTGAATTGCTGTCTTACCCAGTGTTAGCTGCACCTGAAGTATCTCAGATGTGTTATGTTGGGCTACTAGTCTTGAGGTGTGCGCATCCTTTATGAATATGGAAATACCACCGCCTTTGGAGCTTCGGTCCAAACTCTGGGGCCGAAAGGTGTGGAATGAGTTATGGCCTGGTAGTGCAAGTTTATTTTCTGCTGCCTTGAACCAGGTCTCTGTTACAGCACAAATGTCTATGTTCTCCATTTTAAGGAGTGCTTCAAGCGAGTGCATTTTGAGATTTAGACTTCTAGCATTGAGCAGCATGACCCTGAGATTGCATTTGTTTGTAACTGTTATGGTGGTAATTTGGTCTTTGGAACACTGCCTAAAAAGGCACTGTAGGGGTGGCAAGAGCCTTGGCCAGTATCCAGAAGTCCAGGGATGACAGATGCAGGCCATCTCTGGCAAAGCATCGAGGTCTGTCAGTCATGTCATCCCAGGCAGACAGATACTAGATCCCCTTAGAATGACACCAGAAACTTAGCAAATTGTTAAAATCAGTCGTTTTGTGCTTGTACTGTGGTATCATTCTGGGTGATGGTTGGATGCTACTCGGGGCTAAGGTTATACCTGCCTGGGCCACATAATCCGAGAGCTCCTCCATGTTTCTTTTTATGTAGTTCAGGGAAGTATGTTTCAGGTCATTTACACCCACATGTACAATGACAGAGTCATATTTGTACCTGTTGTTGAGGGACCTGAGTGCATGCGTTATGTGGCGGATCCTAGCGCCCAACAGGTAGCTGACTGTTACTTTCTCCTTATTCAACCTAGTGAGTGGGACATCAGTGTGCCTCACTATTGAGTCACCTATGACAGGTTATTAGTGTGTTGGGCATGCTGTTTTGCCTTATGGGCTTTGGTTGAGTGGCACACTGTTTAGGAGAGTTATGTGTCTCGTGATTAGTGTTGTGTTGTGGTGGTTGAGTGTGTTTTTGCCTTTGAGGTCTCTGCTGTTTGGGTAGATTTTTATTGAGAGCCTCCACGAAGGTGGGTGTGCGGTTTGTGTTTTTATGTGAAGGCAGTGCTGGTGTGTGTTCTGGAGGCCTATATGTTCCATGTGGTGTGGTGCAATTGTTGATCTTTTCCTCTTGACCAGCTATTCCGGTCTTGGCTGGAGAGGGCGTGGCTTGCAATTTGGATATATAAGTGCCTCTCTCACAAGTCTGAGTGTTGGGAGGTAAGAGGAGAGGGTTTTCAGTGTACATGAGGCAGTTGTTACATTGCCTCAGGATGCCCAAGTTCACCAGGTTAATAGGAGAAAGCACAGGGAACTGACCTTAAGATGTGCCTGGAGGGATGGGCATTAATAACAAGTACTGAAGCTGTTTCCTTGTAGAACGTTTAGTGCTGGTAGCACTTTTGTGTGCTACAATAATTGCTACAAGAAGTCTGGTAAAGTGCTAGATTAGTAAGCTAGTAAATGTACAGGACAGGTGAGAACTAGTAGATCTAAAGGAAAAATTGAAGAGCAGACTTTGACACCGCTCAGAAGCTTACAAACAATCCTGAGTACAGCATATCTGTATCTGAACTAGACTAGTTACTGGAAAGATGGGAAACAAGTGCAAACGCGGGCGTTTAACCCACAAAGTTGAAAGAAATGGAAAAACTGCCCAAACGGCCAATAAACTACAATTTCTGAGCCAGAAACCACTCCTCCTGTGGTAGATAGGCTACCTAGTGCTTTACCACTCCCACTGAAAAGCTAGAAGGCTTCCCTCCAGCACAGCAAGGCTTGGTGGGCTCAGAAGCTTACATACAGTTCTGGATACAGCAAATCTGTATCTGGACTAGACTAGTTACAGAAAAGGGGGGGAAGTGCAAACGCAGGCTTTTAAACCAGAAAGTTGAAAGAGATGGAAAAACTGCCCAAATGGCCAATATACTACAATTTCTGGGCCAGAAACCATTCCTCTTGTGGTAGATAGGCTACCTAGTGTTTACCACTCCCACTGATAAGCTAGAAGGCTTCCCTCCAACACAGAAAGGCTTTGGGGGGCTCAGAACCTTGCAAACAGTCCTGCATACAGCAAATCTGTATCTGGACAAGGCTAGTTACAGATAAGGCAGTAAACAAGCTGCCTTCTCCAGGTCAGTCCTGCAGGTGGGCATTTGGTTATGGTAAAACAACAGTATATTTCTTTGTTTAGACTGAGAGTCTATGTATGCCCACAGTGCAGCAGCATGGTTATAAAGATAAGGACAAGCACAGACTTTTCTTTAGCTGGGGCAAAAAAATCATTTTTACATTCTGAAACCACAATATTGGCTGGGATTCAAAGACACTTAGTGTAGCACACAGTGCAAATAAGCATTAGTAATGACATTGTGCAGAGTGTGAGTGATTCAGAGACAGCATGATTACACAGCAGGACAAGTAAAGCCATATGCATCACATCCAAATGACTGCATAATGATATGAAAATGAGGAATCCTATGCATATGCTGCACATGAATTATAAATAATAGCATTGAACATGATGACATGATTCAGAAATGTAAAAAGTACACTGCACCACATTGCAAACCCACTGGGGTATTTGGTGTATTGGGCTACAGATGTGCTAGAAGTAGCAGTTGCATATGCCAGATGACATGCCTTACTGGCCACCACTTGAGCCAGCACCCAAAACTTCAAATGTTGTGGCCATCTGCACAATTGCAAAAGTTATCGTCAGCACCTCCCAGACCAGCATATAATGGACCAATACCTGATGAACAGGGAGACATATGGGAGCAAGTCAAATTGTGTTGCCCACAAATGGAATGAAGGGTGATGCATAGATTGCTCATCCCAAGGGATACAAAGGTATGAGTAGATTGAGCCATTTTAGCTACAGAGACTTTCCATTGAACTACTGAGGGCACAGTAGCACAGTAAGCATATTGCAGGTGTCAGCCTCGCATATTCTACACCAACTCCTTTTGTTGTGCTGTAGTACATGTTGGAGTATATCTAGGTTCTCAGAATTAAGAATTATCACTGTATGGGTCTTTTACAGCACAGTTTATTTCTCTGTTATCCTGGTAGTCATAGATTGCACACACTTGACCATCACAGCCCCCTTTCTGGCTGCAGGGACTGAGATACTTCAGTGGGGAGAGCTTCTACTCTGTTGGCTGCCTGCTAGTCTGTAATACCTAGGGCATTATATATAATGGTTCCGTGTACCATCTTGGCAGTGTCCATGGTTTTACACATATGGCACACAGCCTATCTATACCTTAAGTTGTCCTTTTTGTAGGTGATATACATAGGTAGCCTACACAGGGCAGTATGTACCCCTTGTGCAAGGTGGATGCCTGACATGAACCATAATGGTGTATGGTGCCACTGGAATTACCCATTCTGGAGAGCAGTAACAGCATTGTTACAGTGACTTGTAAGGCACTGTCCTGACCCTTGTTCATTTTCCTTTATTTGCCATATTCTATTTTCCTATTTTGCTTTCTTACTGTCTTTCCTCCTCGTTTCAAAGATGAACTGAGTTGCCACTTGGTGGACTGACATATCTGTAGGTTAGCTAGCGTGATAACTGTGTCGCACTTTATTGTGCACATGCATATGCATCAGCTGTGCTAACATGCCTTGGTGGCTGTCTGCCATGTCTGTCACATGCATGTCTGTAACACTACTCATCTATTGTAATAGCTTAGTGTTTCTTTTCCCCAGAATACAATAGCTTTGTTTTGCTATGTAGTACTTTTCTTTGTATGTCAGCACTGGGCATGCCATAATACAAATGTGATTAGCCTTTGGCCATGTTGCTGCTTTCTGCTTAATGCTGTTGAACACTATGCAGGCACCGCTTTACTGTGAATCCAACCATTGCTACAGACTGAAGAGGCATACTCTCCTTCTATCTTTAAGCAATAACATGTGGTCTGCAGCTCAGAAGCTCAGGCAGTGTTTGGAAATAAAGTGAAGCTCTGACTGTATCTTGATTTGCACCAGTATAAACTGGTTCTTTATTGTAGCTCATACAGTATCTGGACTTACACAATACATCGTGGCTCAAGCTGCATCTGGGCTAGTAGTAACCTGCAGCTCAGTATATTCTCACAAGCCTTCTGTGAAAATCAAACATTTATTTTTCCAGCATATCAGTTAAGCCATATAGTGAGTGATTTTAGTCAGTTTCTTAATTTCTTAAGCTTGTTTGAACACCCAGCTGTTTGTGGTATTATCTTTTGGACTCTGTTTTGTTCTGATCTTATGACAAGCTTCAGTATGTGTATTTCTGTGTAAGTGTTAGGAATTGTACATACTTGCAGACATCAGCTTAGAATATAGCTATTTGTATTCACATCACAAAAGCTACAAAGAATGCCTCCTGTTTTAGAAGGAAGCTGTAGTCTACAAAAAACACAAAAAACTGACGGCCAGAAAAAGAGCCATAAAAATGACAGAATGGACTATTGAGAATACAAAAAAAATATGTTTTGTTAGTGTTACTATTGTGCAAGAAGCCCAGAATTTCCAGATAGAAGATATTCAAAAAGATTGAGAGAAATTAGAGAAAATAAAAATGCTTGCACAAGAAAAAACTTTCTAAAGCTTCAAATTCAGATTTGTGTTCATTAATATAACAGATCTATGAAAAACATTATATAGACCAAGAAACCTTAGGCCATTTGGAAAAAGAAGCGACTGAGGAAGTGCGAAAATATTAAGAACACAACCTAGAAATTTTTAAAAGGTATAAAAAAGAAGCGACTGAGGAAGTGCGAAAATATAAAGAATAAAACCTAGAGATTTTTGAAAGATATAAAAAAAGAAATATGGAGCCGCGGTGGTGCAGTGGTAGTGTTGTCGCCTCATAGCAAGAGGTTCTCCCTTTCGATTCTCGGCTGGAGCGCCTTCTGTGCGGCATCTGCATGTCCTCCCCGTGGTTGAGTAGCATTCGAAAGACATGCGTGAATGGGCATGCCTTCGTTGAAGGTTGGGTGTCGAGCTGGCTCCTCGGCACCGTAAAAATCTGCTGCCAATCATTAGCAGACCGGAGTTCTGCTGTGGCGACCCCTAACCAGGAAAAGCTGAAAGAAAAACAACAGCAACAACATAAAAAAGAAATATGGACATGGGAAAGAAAGAGATATTTATGCAATGGAGAAATCCAAGCTAAGCCAAAAAAAAAAAAAAAAAGCAGCTGTAAAGATATTTGAAGAGATAAATACAAGCAAAGGCACCCTGATATGGAAATTTTCACAGTACAAAAAAAGTAAGGTCACAAAGGGGTAACGTAGAGCAGAAGATTAACAAAATAGAGGTTAAACAAATAGAAGCTGAAGCTATGGAAAACCTGTGAAGTGAAGGATTTAGTGTAAAAAGTCTAACAAGGTTATGTCACAGCATGATGGAACAGCGAGTCCCCAAAGTAAAGAGAAACAGGTGGTACTGGAGACATCAGAGACATCTGAAGAAGAAATGTAGATATGAAAAAGAAAAGAGATTTAATATGGTACAATGTTTATGCAAAGGAGAAAGCAAAACTCATCAGTACAAAACAAACAAAAAAAAAACATAGCATAGATATTTGAAGAGAAATGCAGGCAAAGGTATCCAGATGTGGAAAATCTCACAGTACAAAAAATAATAAAACAAAAGTGAAAGTACAAAAGAAGATTAGTAATGGAGACATAAACGAAATAGAAACTGAAGCTATGGATTAGCTGCAAAGTGAAGGATTTAGTGTAGAGAATCCAACTGTGGTGACATCACAGCATGACGGAACAACGACTTCCCAAGTTAAGGAGAAAGAGGTGGAATGGGAAGCATCTGATCACTTGCCACATGAAGATACTCTGGAGTCTTCAGTATGAAACCAGTACAAAAGTGTTAGAAACCTTAAACATTTGGAGATTAAAAAAAAAAAGAATGAAATGGCTTATATCCCCTCTGTTGCTCATTAACTGCATTTGCTTTATCCATTAGCTGTTGTTCTTCCACCTATACAACATCTGTTATATATTGGATATGGACTGTGTACCCCATATTCCAAAAAGTCAGGTGACTATACCCTTAACTTTGATACTGGGATGTTGCAGGGCTTAGTAGATGGAGTGGTTATATATGTGTTATCTAGCATCACTTAGACAGTGGAGACTGTCTTTGCTAATGCCACTATATTTTTTGCATTCATCAAGGACAGCGGTGTCAGTTTCCAACAAAATTTGACTTAGATTATCAAGGTGGGTAGATAGCTGGCAGCTTGGATTTTTTTGAACACCTTTATTAAATTATAACTTAAGTCAGGCAAACATACATTAACAGAAAAGAAAACAAACCATAGTGATATTTTTCCATTTACATATATTATATATTGCATATCTTTTCTTTATAATTGTCATCAGACCAACATTACGTCAATTGCTGAATTCCTACCTTTCCTTAAACTTCACTCCGCCTGAACATATTTTGCATGTGCTGTTCCCATAATTTCCATTTATTTTCTATGTAATTTGTTCCTTCCATTTTTAAAGATCCTTCTTCCAGTTCTTTTATCTCTTTTATAATTTTCAACACTTTCAATACAGTTGGGTTAGACTTTGATTTCTATTTTCTAGTAATTGCTTTATTGGCGATCAACAGAAGTAAACTTAATAAGGGTTTAACTATGTCTAAGCAATTCAGATCCTGTGTCCCAGCGCAAAAAAATGCACACCCTTAGTTATAGCCATTTACTCACCCAATTTGTCTGACAGAGTACTCTGCAGGAAATGTTTTAAATCTGCCAACTCATTACACTCCCAAAACATATGTTTCCCATTTACCTCTTTCTTCCCCATCACACCTCCAACATTTACTATCTACCTGAGAAAAAAATTCTTTGAAATTTGCTTGGGGTATAAACATATCTATGCAAACACTTCTAAGCAACAATCTTAAACCTTCTGGAATGTGTTGCATACTTGGGAGCCATGCATATGTCTTCCCATTGTTCTCTTGTAAATTGCTTTTCCAGTCTCTCTTCCCAGTCTTTTCTAACCTCCTCTGATTGATTCTTACAGTTATCATGCAATATTTTATATGCCCTGCTGATTATCCCTTCTTCAACAGCAGCTTTTTTTCTAGATTTTATTAAAAATCCCATTAGAACAGGTTTTTCACTTAAGATTCCCTTTTACTTTTCACTTTGTGTGTACTCTGATATAAGTCCTTGGTAGGGAAGGCACTCTGTAGCCTGCAGTCCAAATGTCTTCTTGGCCTCATCTTAATCTGTTATCTTTCCCTGTCTAGTTGCTTCCTCCAAATACCTTGGTTTCTTTGCCAGTTTTCTCCAGTAAATTCAAACCCCTTCTCACTTATTTTGCACCCATGCTGACAAAACCTTCTTTCTTTATTCAAGAGTTGGCTTTCTCCTTTGAATAACTTATGCTGCTTTATGAATATAATATTCTTTCTTTTAATTTCTCCAAGTCTTTTGGGTTTCTAATACCATGGTGGGAAGGGACCCTGTTCCTAAGTCAAAGTACGATTAAAGTTCATGAAATTAGTATTGTTTCAATCTTTGAAGTTAACCAAAAGTGCTGTTTGCATCCCCCACAATATGCCCAGTAATGACGACTCCTGCAATTCATATGGAGTTACATGTATTATTGATAACATATCCAAGTATGATTGTTTGTGTCTTTCGGCTTTTTCCCGATTAGGGGTCGCCACAGCGGAACTCCGGTCCGCTAATGATTGGTAGTGGATTTTTACATACCAGGTTACCAGCCGTGACGCACAACCTTCAACGAAGGCACGCCCTATTCACATATGCCTCCACACAGAAGACGCTCTAGCTGAGAATTGAACGGGACAACGTCTTGCTATGAGGCGACAACGCTACCGCAGCACCAAGTTCCAATAGTAGTAGGGGCAATGAGTCTTATTTAAAAAAAAAAAAAAAAAAGAATTTACAATCCAAGTATGATTGTGAATTCTTTTTTTTTTTTTTAATAAGACCCATTGCCCCTACTACTATTGGAACTGTCTGGGTATCCTTCTTCCACATTGCCCTCATTTCCACCTGAAAATCCTGGTATTTTATGACTTTGTGTCTCTCTCTGTATGTAAGACATTGTAGTCACTGGGTGTAGCGATTTCAATGATCAATGCTACTTTTGTCTTCTTTTCACGGACCACTATACCTGGTTTTCTCGGATCTATTTTTTGAACTGTCAGTAGTGGGTGATCCCATGCGATATAAACTTCATCATTTTCTATGATGCTTTTTGGGTCAGGATTCCAGTGTTTTTCAGCAGGTCTATATTACCATATCGAATGGTAAAAATGTCAAACGCTCACATGAGCGAAAACGTCAGAAAACGAACTTGCTATTGTGGGGGGTTGTGCCCCCCACACACCCACCGCTAAATATATATTCCAACTCCAAGGTCACACTACAGTGAGGAAAGGATAAATATTTCAATCCTCACTGTACCGCGACCTCAAAAAAACAAGTTTGTTCTCCTGTGTTTTCGCTCATGTGAGCGTTCGACATTTTTACCATTCAATATGGTAATATAGACCCTTTTTCAGCCACTTCAGTACCATAATTGCACAATCCCCAGTGCAGCAGTCTTGCCACATTATTATGCCTTTCAGTATACAGTCCTTCAGCCATTAGTATATCACAACCAGCTACAAGATGTGCAACTGTTTCCAGTTCTGTTTTACAAAACCTACATTTGTCTGTTCTCTCACACGTTAAGTGGACTTTGTAAACCAACGTGTACGTAGTCCACTATCTTGGGCTGCCAATATTAATCTTTCATCTTTTGGTTAGAACTTGCCTCTCGTTAACCATTCCTGCATTCAGTTCTGATCAACATGAGGTTCTTCCAGTAGTTTTTTATACTTGCAACTATATTTATGCATTTTCCACATTTCTTGCCTTCTCATCTGATCCTTCACCTTATATTAGGATTTAGGATTTCCCTTTCTCTTCCCCCCATTGGCTGACCTGGTGTGACTCAAATTGAACTCTACAGTTCCCTACAAAACGGTGTCTACAGGACTGCAATCAGTTTCTCTCAGCATTTAAGCAGATTGAACTCTACAGTTCCCTACAAAACGGTGTCTACAGGACTGCAATCAGTTTTTCTGAGCATTTAAGCAGAGTAGGTTGCACACAAAAAGCATTTGTTAAGCTGTCACTTACAGTGCTGTGTAATTAAGCAGGTCACCATTTTGGTCAGCCATAGGGCTCTTTTTTTCTACTTGAGTGTTTGCCTCCTTCCCCTGTAACTTAAGTAAACTGACTCTTACATTAAGAGCTATAATACTTACCTTATAGCTTTAGGACACCTTAGGAAACATTGTAAACTGCAATAGCCCCGCTACGTTCGCCCTCGCTACTCTCGGGCTCTCTTCGCTCCCCTCCCTGCCCCCAATTCCCTCCCGCCCCCAGTACCTCTAAATTTATAGTATTATAGCCACTCCCCCACTTTCTAGATCCTATCTGCTTTCATCTGGGATAATTCCTCTCACCCCCATTCTTCTACCTACATTTTAATAGCACCTATTAGCTTTCATCTGGAATTCTTCCATCCCCCTTCCAGTACCTTTACCTCACCACTCTATCTTATGGTGTTGCATCACCAGGTAAAACAGTTCCTTAACTCACTAGCTGAATCACAGATAATGATATACTCCTCTTTACTACCCCTCTTATTCGCACCATACCTCCTTACCTTGTATGAAAACCAGTTTCTCACTGGATTTCAGGTCCCAAAAGGCCATACTATCACCCCAGCTGTAAATCCTCCCACCTTCAGTCATACTTATAGTACCAGATCCTATCCAACATCTTGTTCAGTGTATCGACATCTCAACCCCAGGCACATTAGCTCTAGATCCAAATACTACTACAAACTAATAAACAAATTCCTGAAGTTCATCACCAAGTATAGACGCAACCTAATACTTGGTGGTGATATTCACCCCAATCCTGGCCCACCCACTTCAGATACACATACCCCCTCTACTTGCAATCTAAGCTACAAACCTACAATTAATAGGCCAACTAACTCTCTCCTAGCCTGTCATCTCAATATTAGAAGCATTAATAACAAGGTACATGAATTGCATGCACTTCTGGATGTCCACTCCCCTGAGATTCTGTGTTTATCTGAAATCTGGTTAAAACCTAACACTAAAGACAATGAAGTGTTACCACCTGGGTACAACATACACAGGCTGGATCGTGCTTCGAGGAAGGGGGGTGGGGTAGCTGTACTCTATAAATCTGAGTTGAATGTCACCATAGATGTAATACAACCACCTCAGATTAATAACTTTGAGGTTCTTGCCACCAAATTGCAACTTAATAAAAATAAATGCATTAATATCATCTGTATGTACATTCCCCCAAGTAACAATATATCTACACTTGAAGATATCCTGCACTGGCTATCATGTCATTACCCCCAAGGAAACCCTACTACTTGGAGACTTTAACATAGACTGGGGCACCTGTTCCTCAGAATCCCCAACCACCCATATTAACCTGCATACATTTACACAAATTATATCCACCCCTACCAGGATAGGTAAACCCAACCAAAAAGAAAGCATACTTGACTGGGTACTCATAAATAGTCACCCCCAACTGTACACCTCTGGTACCCTCCTTGATGGCCTAAGCGATCACCTTCTCACATATGTAATTAAGCACAAAGCCATTAATTCCCAACAATCCTTACTCAGAAAGGTTAGAAACAATAAAAACTTTGACCCTGCCAAATTCCAACAAGAACTAAACTCATGTAATTGGTCTATTCTAAAACACCTCCCCTTAGAGGAAGCAGTAGCATACTTTAACAACAAATTCCTTGATATCCTTGATTTGCATGCACCTGTTCGTTCAAAGAGAACCAAGGCACAAACTGCACCATAGCTTTCTAAAGAGTCTAATCTCAAAATTATCCTTAGAAACAAAGCATGGGCTTTATGGCGTTCTTCTAAAGACCCCCAAGATCACATTAAATACAGGCAATCCAGGAACAAAACCAAAAAATCAATTTTACAAGACAAAAAACAATACTACTGTAATTTACAGACAGTAAATCAAAATAACCCCCAGAAGTTTTGGGCAGGTTTAAATAATCTATTACATCCTGGACAAACTTCAACCCCAATCCCTGCTGCTACTATTGTTAAAACCCCTGAAGATGTTTCTGACAGTTTTAACTGATTCTTTGCTGAGACAATTCAAGCCCTAGCTAGCCAACTACCTCCTAGCTCCCCTGGTCCTGAAAGTAGCACCCCTAGAAACCTACTCGCATTCAGCTTCCAACCAGTCACCACTTCACTTATCTGTACCTTGATCAAAAAATTAAAACCCACTACACTTTCTGCTGATCAACTCCCTGCCGAGTACCTACAAAAATCAGCTGATGCTATTGCTTACCCTGTCTCAATACTAATCAATCGAACCATAATAGAAGCTAAAATTCCCACCATCTGGAAAATATCCTATGTAGTCCCACTTTACAAAGGAGGCAGCTCTACTGAATTCTCCAATTATAGGCCAGTAGCTATACTCTCTCCACTTGCAAAGATTATGGAAAAATGTATTCATAGACAACTCATGCACCACCTAATCCAGAATCACCTTATGGCAGACACTCAGCATAGCTTCCGTCCTCATCACAGCACTACTTCAGCCCTCCCAGCCTTTACCAACACCATAAACCATAATCGCAACAATAATTATATATCCTCAGCCCTCTTCTTGGATCTTTCCAAGGCATTCGATATGGTTGATCACCAACTTTTAATCCACACTCTGCAAACATTCTGTCTAGATACTAGAGCCCTTCAATGGTTTCAATCCTACCTGAATGGTCGACAGCAAGCTGTCCTCTGGCTGAACAAACTCTCTAACCATCTACCTAACACCCTTGGAGTACCACAAGGCTCTATACTAGGGCCCTTGCTGTTCTCCATCTTCATTAACGACCTTTATACTGTCATCCCAAAAGTCAGCTGTATCCAATATGCTGATGACTCTACTCTGATTTGCTCAGCCACATCTCCAATAGAGTTATGGTCAGCTACCCAGACCACCTTTAATACAATAGAAAACTGGCTTTCTGAACGTCGTCTGATCCTAAATCCCCAAAAAACTAAAATGCTGTTATTTTCACCAACATGTAGGTCTACCGCTTTCACCTTTACCATAAATTCAAATGATGGCACAATAATCTCCCCTGACCCCTCTACAAAACTATTAGGTGTCATCATAGACAATAATCTAAAATTTGACCTACATGTTAACCAAACTATCAAAACCATCAATAAAAAGCTAGGGTCACTTTACAGAATAAAAGCCTTCCTAACCCCTCCAGCTAAAATTGCTGTAGCTTGCTCTCACCTTCTTTCAACCCTTCTGTATGCATCCCCTCTACTCTCGAATTTAAACAAGACTGTCCTTAACAAACTCTCAGTTTGCTACAACCACATTGCCAGGTTTGCCACTGGGCTGCCTTTTAGGACACATCATTGCATCAATCTAAATCAGCTTGGGTGGCTTGAACTACCCAGCCTAATCCAGTATAACCAACTGATTATGGCCTATAAAATCCTGTATAATCCGGACAATACTCTGTACTTAAAAATATTATCACCCCCTATAACAATCATAGACCGCTTTGATCCTCTAACAAACTACTAATTCAGACTAGCAAAATTAATAACACAGCCGGTGACTCTCTCTTTGCAAACTCTGTAAGTAGATCCTGGAACTCTCTTCCAGCTGATATTACCTTACTTTCCACCTTAGGTCAATTTAAAACTAGACTCAAACAACATTTGTCACTTAACTGGCTATGTCAATGTATCAAGCCTGACTAACTCTCTCTAGAATGTGTAAAAATCTGTTAACTAGTTTACTGTGTAATTTAATTTAATTCTGATTTGCGCTCAGGATTAACTCTAACTTGTGGAACTTGTTTAACTTGCCTACTTATGTAATCTCTGTAAATAGTCTGTTTGTAATATGTAATGCTGGTGTTATGTAATGCTGTATCTGCTTACTCTTGGAGCTTTTCTCCCTGGGCCTCTGCTGAAAATGGACATGCATCCAGTCAGACTATCCCGCTCAACAAATGTAAAATAAAATAAATAAATATTCTTTATTTTGTTTTTTTTGTTTGGCACATTCAGTTGCTGCCTGATTTTTATCTACTTTTGGTTTGATTTCCATTCCTGCTTAATGCCAGTATGTTTTTGCTAGACTAAGAAGGGAAGTCATCTTAGATTTATTCTCCTCATGTTTCAAAACTTTCACTATGTTTGGGTCTTGTGAGATCAGCAGATATTTATGCAGTCCCACGATTGCAGATCTGTACATGCAATCAGTTTCAAGGAGGCCCATACCTCCTTTGGAACGGGGAATATATAATCTTGGTATACACTGATTTTTATAAATCATTTGATGAGCATAAAGCATCCTTCTATCCAACACCGTTTGGTACCAGTCAATTACTCCAAAACTGTAAGTTAGGACAGGAAGAGCAAATTGGTTTATAGCTTCAGTTTTGTTCATAGATATCAGTGCTGTTTTCAGGATTAATTTAAATCTTCTAAAATATTCCTTAATAAGTTTGATTCGTTCATGCTTTATTGTTGATCCTTCATAAATTCCAAATATTTATATACTCCCTCTTGCTCAAGTTCTCTTATATCACATTCTTGTCCCAAGCTGATGTTTTCTTGGTGCTGCAGCTTTCCTGATTTAAAGGTTGCTTTTGCACATTTGTCAAGACCAAGTGACATTCTTATATCATCTGAAAATATTTTGAATACTTGCAGTTGTGCTTTCAGTTCCTCATCTGATGAGCTATACAGTTGTAAAAAATCGACAGAGAAGATGAGAAGTCTTTATACTTTGTTGCTTTCTGGGAGCCAAATTATAGCCATGACCTAATCTGGTAAATATACAGGTTAATGGGCTAAGGGCAAGGCAAAAGAGCAATGGTGACAAAGAGCCACCCTGGAATATCCCCCTTTGGATTTTTATCCTTGGAATAATAATTTGTCTTTTATCGTGGCTAAACTCCAAAGTGGTTTGCCACTGTGTCATGGTCGCTGTGATGTACTTTATCAGTGTAGGGTGTATCTTATACATTTTATGCACTATTTTATCCATGAGTGTGGGATACTGTCAAATGCTTTTTTGTAGTCAGTCCATGCCATACTTAGATTCTTCCCCTTTTTACAGTTCTCCACCATGATTTTAACAACAAATCATCCTTTGTTCCATATGACTTTCTTTTGTTGTCCTTTTGTTCTGTCACTGTAATTAAGTTTTCTTCTAAATGACTATAAAATCTGTCAGTACCAATTCCAGTCTGTAGTTTGTATGGCGTCGGAAGGCAAGTTATTGGTCTATAATTTTTAGGGTAGCTTGCAGGTTCACTCTTAAGTAGGAGGATTGTTTTTTCTATGTTAGCCAGGTTGGTGTCTGTTCGGGCTGCGCATATAAATAGTTCTTACTCATGGTTAAATCTTCGTGCAAAGATGTTAATACTTTGAACCAGAAGTTGGGTACTGCATCTGGGCCTGGGATTTTCCATTTACAGGCTTTTCTTAAATTTGTTTCACTCTCTCTAGCTGTTACTTCATCCCATTTCATGTCATGTACCTTTGAACTTGTAATTCTTTCTTTTACTTCTATCCATTTAGCATCTTTGTGTTCCACGGGATCTTCATAAATACTTCTCCAAAATGTATCTATTTCTTCATTTTAGGTGGTCTTTCAATTCCTTTTACCTTGTTTCCCAATTCTCTAAGAAACTTTTTTGGGTCATCAGTAAGTTGCTTATTTTGTACTTTTCCTTTATATTTATCTGTGTATCTTCTAAGTTTTTCTGCCTGTGCTGATAATTTTAGTTTATTATTTGCGATAGTGCATGATAAATCCTGATCTGTTATAATGCTTTGTGTTTCTTTTATCACATCTGCCTTTTTGTTGATGTGTTCTCTCTTCTATATTCTTCTGATAGTGACACTTGTCTTAATTGCTTTATAGTTTTCTCTATTTGATGCTTCCATGATGGGATTGGATTCCTCCTCTTCTTCCTTTCCCTCACTAACCTGCATTCTTGTGGTAGAATTTTATCTGTTATTAATTTACCTGCACAGTAATATATCCTGTTTACCTCTGTTATATTGCATGAATCTTTATGGGCAATTGTAATTACTGTGTTCATTTGGCCAAAAAAAGTTAGTTTGATAATATTCTGTACGACTACTATTATACTCCTTAAGGATCTGCATCCAAAATCCTGCTCTCGTTATTTCTTGCAGTCCCCCCCCCCGCTTCATCATCACCCCTTTCCATTTTAAATTATAACCTTCTGTTTGTATCATATATATATATATATATATATATATATATATATATATATATATATATATATATAGTCTGTACGACTACTATTATACTCCTTAAGGATCTGCATCCAAAATCCTGCTCTCTTTATTTCTTGAAGTCCCCCCCTTCATCATCACCCCTTTCCATTTTAAATTCTAACCTTCTGCTTGTATCATATATATATATATATATATATATATATATATATATATATATATATATATATATATATATACATACATACACACACACACACACACATAAATGAGCCTTAACTGTGTAGCTCCAAAATATTCTTTCAACTCAGGTAATCCTAAACCACCTTGTTCTGTCAGAAGGATCAACTTACCAAACTTAACTGCTGCCCTCTTCCCCTCCCAGACAAGTTCCGTAAATGTTTTATTAAGTATTGTCCACAACTTCTCTCCTGGTTGATAAAAATGTACCCGGCCCAAGTATAACATTTAAATGGATTAAAGAATATTTTCACTGCTTATATCTCACTATCAATATCCATAAACAAGAGCTTCCAGTTTCTCAATTTTTGTATTATCTTTTAGTGTAGTCTCTTTTCACATATCTTTAGCTGTCATAAGAGAAGCATTTTTAATCCATACTCCTAAATACTTCCATCTAATCGTGTCCCCATAAAATTCTTGTGTGAGTTCATAAGTTATGGCTATAGCCTTTGTTTTATCTTCATTCATTTTATATCCTGAAAAGACTTGAAACTGTCTCACAACATTGTACAACACAAAGGGAAGAAGCAAATTACATAAAAGTAAATGGCAATTGTGGTAACAATACATGCATAATAATGTTCAGGAGGAGGTAGGTTTAATGGAAGGCAGGAATTCAGCAAAATTTTTGTAATGTTGGACTGGTGATAGTCTTCTTCTTCTTTCGGCTGCTCCCGTTAGGGGTCGCCACAGCGGATCATCTGTTTCCATTTCTTCCTGTCCTCTGCATCTTGCTCTGTCACACCAACCACCTGCATGTCCTCTCTCACCACATCCATAAACCTTATCTTAGGCCTTCCTCTTTTCCTGTTACCTGGCAGCTTCATCCTTAGCATCTTTTTCCCAATATACTCTGCATCCTTCCTCAGCACATATCCAAACCAATGTAATCTTGCCTCTCTGGCTTTGTTTCCAAACCTTCCAACCTGGGCTGAGCCTCTAATATACTTATTCCTAATCCTGTCCATCCTCGTCACACCCAGTGCAAATCTTAACATCTTCAACTCTGCCATGTCAAGCTCTGACGCCTGTCTTTTTGTCAATGCCACTGTCTCCAACCCGTATGGCATAGCTGGTCTCATTACCTTCTTGTAGACCTTCCCTTTCACTCTTACTAGTACTCTGTCACAAATCACTCCTGACACTCTGCTCCACCCACTCCATCCTGCCTGTGCTGTCTTCTTCACCTCTCTTCCACACTCACCATTACTCTGAACTGTTGATCCCAAGTATTTAAACTTAGCCACCTCTACTCCCTGCATCATCACCATTCCTCTATCCTCCCTCTCATTCACACACATATATTCTGTCTTAGTCCTGCTGACCTTCATTCCTCTTCTCTCTAGAGCATATCTCCACCTCTACAGGGTCTCCTCCACCTATTCCCTACTCTCACTACAGATCACAGTGATATCTACAAACATCATAGTCCACAGGGACTCCTGTCTGATCTCGTCTGTCAACCTGTCCATCACCATTGCAAGTAAGAAAGGGCTCAGAGCTGATCCTTGATGTAATCCCACCTCCACCTTAAACGCATCCGTCACTCCCACTGCAGACCTCACCACTGTCACACTATCCTCATACATATCCTGTACCAGTCTTACATACTTCTCAGACACTCCCAACTTGCTCATGCAATACCACAACTCCTCTCTAGGCACCCTATCATATGCTTTCTCTAAGTCCACAAAGACAAAATGCAACTCCTTCTGACCTTCCCTATATTTCTCCATCAACACTCTCAGAGCAAACATTGCATCTGTAGTGCTCTTTCCTGGCATGAAACCATACTGCTGATCACTAATCATCACCTCCCTTCTTAACCTAGCTTACACTACTCTTTCCATAATTTCATGCTGTGACTGATCAATTTAATCCCTCTGTAGTTACTATAGCTCTGCACATCACCCTTATTCTTAAAAATAGGTACCAAAACACTTTTTCTCCATTCCTCAGGCATCCTCTCACTTCCCAAGATTTCATTAAACAATCTAGTTAAAAACTCCACTGACATTTCACCTAAACATCTCCATGCTTCCACAGGTATGTCATCTGGACCAACAGCCTTTCCATTCTTCATCCTCTTCATAGCTATCCTTACTTCCTCCTTGCTAATCGACTTCATTTCATGATTCACTATCCGCACATCATTCAACCTTCTCTCCCTCTCATTCTCTTCATTCATCAGCCCCTCAAAGTACGCTTTCCATCTGCTCAACACACTTTCCTTGCTTGTGAGTACGTTTCCCTCATTATCCTTTATCACCCTTACCTGCTGCACATCTTTACTAGCTCGGTCCCTCTGTCTAGCCAATCTGTACAGGTCCTTTTCTCCCTCCTTAGTGTCCAACCTTTCATATAACTCTTCATACAACTTATCCTTAGCCTTCGCCACCTCTCTCTTTGCCATGCACCTCATTTCCTTATGCTCCTGTCTACCTTCTTCATCTCTGTGACAATCCCACTTCTTCTTCGCCAACCTCTTTCTCTGTATACTTTCCTGTACTTCCTCATTCCGCCACCATGTCTCCTTGTCCTCCTTCCTCTTTCCAGATGCCACACCAAGCACCTTTCTAGCCATCTCCCTTACTAGCTCTGCTGTAGTTACCCAGCTATTCGGTAACTCTTCACTGCCACCCAGTGCCTGTCTTAATTCTTCCCTGAACTCCACCTGACAATTACCCTTTTTCAATTTCCACCATTTGATCCTTGGTGCTGCCCTCACACTCTTCCTCCTCTTCTTGATCACCAATGTCATCCTACAAACCACCATCCTATGCTGCCTAACTACACTTTACCCTGCCACCACTTTACAGTCTCCAGTCTCCTTCAGACTGGCCATTCTACATAAGATATAATCCACCTGTGTGCATCTCCCTCCACTCTTATATGTCACCCTATGCTCCTTCCACTTGTTAAAATACGTATTTACCACAGCCATGTCCATCCTTTTCACAAAATCCAGTACTATCTGACCTTCTGCATTCCTTTGCTTAACACCATACCTACCCATCACTTCCTCATCCCCACTGTTCCCTGCACCAACATGCCCTTTGAAATCTGCTCCAATCACCACTCCCTCACCCTTGGTTACAGTCATCACCACTTCATCCAACTCACTCCAAAATTTTTCTTTCTCATCTATCGCACACCCAACTTGTGGAGCATATGCACTAACAACATTCGTCATTACACCATCAATTTCCATCTTCATAAACATCACTCTATCCAACACTCTTTTCACCTCCAAAACACTCTTAGCATACGGTTCCTTTAGGATAACCCCTACGCCATTTCTCCTCCCATCCACACCATGATAAAACAATTTGAACCCACCTCCGATACACCTAGCCTTGCTCCCCTTCCATCTGGTATCTTGCACACACACTATACCAACCTTCCTTCTGTCCATCATATCAGCTAGCTCTCTCCCTATACCAGTTGTACTGCCAACATTCAAAGTTCCGAACCTCACTACCACAGTCCTAGCCTTTATCTGCCTTTGGGCATGCCTTCCCCCTCTTCTCCTCCTTCGGCCAGCAGTAGCCCAATATCCGCCAGCACCCTGCTGGCCAACAGTACTGGTGGCGGTCATTGTTAACCCAGGCCTTGACTGATCCGGTATGTATATCTGTACTGTTGTCTGCATGTATGATCTGGCAAACTTTTACGCTGGATGCCCTTCCTGACGCAACCCTCCCCATTTATCTGGGCTTGGGACCGGCACAAAGAAATGCACTGGCTTGTGCATCCCCAGTGGCTGGGTTATAGTAGCAAAGAAAATATCTGAGTTGTGTATTATATTTAAATGGGAGATGTTAAAATAATTTTTCTTCTCTGTTTAATGTACGTTTGCCTATGTCTTAAGTGATAATCTAATAAAGGTGTTTAAAAAAAAGACAATATTGCACAACACGGAGATCTCCTTTTCTGGATTTGTCAGGTACAAAATAGTATCATCCGTAAATAAAGTCAACTTTTCTTTATTAATAAACCAATTGTATCATTTTAATTTCTGAGTGTCATTTTCTTTACCAATGGCTGTAAATATAAAGCAAATAACAAAGAGGAGAGAGTACACCTCTACCTTGTCCATCTGTTGAAATACAACTTATCAGAGAGGAACCTTCCCACTTCAGTTCTTGCCTCTCATATATCCTTCTAATTAAACTTATTATTGTGTCATTGAATGCAGTTGTTTCCATTGTCCTCCTCTTAAAATCCAAGTACATTCTGTCGATTGCTTTCTCTGCATCAAGACCCACCAACAACAGTGGTATTTTCTTACATTCTGCTTCCCTCTGGATCATTATTGTTCTATTAATATTGTCAAATGTTTGCTTACCCTCCAGAAAATTTCACTGATCCATATTTATTAATTTTGGCAATACTTTTGCCATTTAGGTAGTATACAATTAAACACTTTATAATCATGCTTTAAAATTGAAATGGTTCTGTATGAAGCTGGGTCTGATGGGTCTTTACCATTCTTTGGTAGTATAGCCACCACATTTTTCTTCCAAGATGTTGGTGCTTCCCCTCCTTGTAAAAATACTGTTAAAATCTTCCAGATTTTTAAAACTGTTTTCCCTCCTAACTTCCAAACTTTCCAGAAATTCCATCTATTCATAGAGACTTTCCTGAAGATTGATTATACATTGCATTTATATCTCACCCCCCCCCCCATCTGAACTGTTGGTTGTTGAACCGCAAATAGCTCTAATCTTGGCATAATTAAGTCTTCTGTAAATATTTCCATTTGTGCTCTTTCTTGATTTCCACAGTTTGCTGCTTTATACAGATTTTCATAAAATGTGCAAAATATGTCTAAAACCTCTGTAGGATTTTTTGTTATTTTCCTTGTTACAGGATCCTTACTTTCTGCTGCCTAAGTCATTGTGTTAAGCAGTTTTGCGCCTTGGTTATTATAAAAAAAATATCTGCTTAGCAGAAATCTTTTTAACCTTAGGCGTATTATCCAAATACTCCCTTATTTTCTCTTCAGCACTCTGCATTTCAGCCTCTCTTTGAATTTCCCTTTATAATGCAATACTTTAACCTTTGTCAGCCTCAAAGTAATTCCTGTTACTTCATAACCTTATGCTTTCTTCTTTTATTTCTACCCTGTTTTTAAAATCTATTTTCATTTTAACCAACTCACTAGCTTTAACTTCTGAAGACATTTCTGTCTTCCCTTGTTGTTGTGTCGTTCGGCTTTTCCCGGTTAGGGGTCGCCACAGCGGAACTCCGGTCCGCTAATGATTGGTAGTTGATTTTCATGTGCTGAGTTACCAGCCCTGACGCACAACCTTCAACGAAGGGATGCCCATTCGCGCATGTCTTCACGCAGAAGACGCTCTAGCTGAGAATTGAACCGGACAGCGTCTTACTGTGAGGCGACAACGCTACCGCAGCACCACCACCGCGGGTCTCCCTAATAACTAAAATATTTTCCTCTATTCATTAAATTCCTCTCTCTTTCACAGTTCAGTGGGAAAGTGTCAGCGTCTCATTTTTACTTCATTACCATGCAGTGTATCTTAGTTTTTATTGATGCATGATCTGAAATAGTTATTGGATGTTTGTTGAATCTTTCAATTAAATGCAGATTTTCCTGTGAAATATGTAAATTCTGTCAGAGTTCTTACAACTGAATCCACATCTTCCATACCAAATATTTTCATAAATATCTTCAGAAATGTACTTTCTTTTGTTACATTTTCCGTTCTAGGTTTCTCTGATATATCAGCACTAATGTAAATCAAGTTCTAGTCCCCAACTGTAAGTAGCATTCCTTATTGAAACCTGATTATTTCTCCCAGAATTTAATTAAGCTCTATAATAGTTTTTGGTGGAATATAAATACATACCAGCATAATCCTCCACCCTTGCCAATAACCTCTTACTACCGCAAATCTATCATTATTGTCTTTCTTCCTACTTTATCACTATTGGAACCCCTCTATAAATTAGTATAATTACTTACCTTTTTACTTTGCCCTGATATTCTGCTGAATGTCAAGTCCAAATACCTTTCTTTGTCAAATTCACATGAGTATGTCTTCCCAGATATGTCCCGTGTAGCACTGCTATTTATACTTTGCATTTCTTAATATAATTCAATATCCTCTCCTTTTTTTGTCTATACCTGTAATGCCATTTACTTTCCAAGATAATATGGGTAGTGTAGACATCATGATAAAAAGCTAATGTTCCCACCTATTATGTGTATTTCCAACAATTTTGTTATATGAACACAATAATGTGTGGCAGGTTGATCGTTCATATAGTTGTTTCTTCATATATGCATTTGAAACTGTCACATTTTTCAAAACTTTGTTTTAATGAAAACACTCAAACAAAAAAACTAAATATTCTCAAAACACCCAATCCTTTTTTAACTTAGAACAGACACAGAAAATAATTTACATCTTCAAAAAAATGAAGTTTAACCGTCTAGATAGGAACAATTGCCCTAAATTGACAGCTGCATCTAAACTTAAAATTAAGGTTACCTATGCTAAAGTGCATGCTTCTGCCTGTGTTCTCAATTAAGCTGATTGCTGTCTTGTTCTTTTCTTATCTGTATTCCCTTCCAAGATGTGGAGAACAGCTTGCATGCTTTCCATAAACATTAACATTTAGTCCGAAGAAAACGTGCATTGGCTATCTTTAAATAAAACTAAACTGTATGCTCTTCTATTAAATGCCTTAAATTATTAAATTTGCTAGTAGGGCTGCTATCTCTTATTCACTTCCCATAATTTTCAACTGTATTTTTCACTGAACTGCTTGATATTGTACCTTTAAATTTTGAATTCCTCTCAGCAAAGAATTCTCAGAACTTTCAAGATTAATTGCTTGCATCTGCAGCTGGCCTATCTCCATGGAAAAGTACTCAGCAGTGCATATTTGTAAATGTTATTCAGAATGTACAACTGCCTTCAGTTGTAGCCTGATTGACTCCCACTGAATATTTGCTAATGGAAAAAAAAAACAAGCTACTATATTTGCATGTGTACGAAATGTAACATTTTTCATGGCTTTCATCATTTTGTCTTATTTTTAAAGTCTACTTGCTTACAAAAACACTAGTTTATAGCATAAGCCAAGGGCTTTAATCTAGTTATTCAGTCTTGTAAAATAGAAAATACCTTAATACTACATATAATATAATCAGTGCAGTTTTACAACCCACCACACCCCAGCAGCCCAAGATCACAGCATATTAACATTGAACTTGTTTTTGTCTAGAATAGCTTGTTGTACTGCAAAACATGTATGTCTTACAACTAAAAAAGTATGTGTTTGATTTAATATCTGTACCATATTCATCAGTGACTGAAAAGATCCCAATTCCCATTTAAAATACCGACTACAAACTCTACAAAACTGCTTTACTATATATAACATGCATTTTTTGTCATGAAATGTTTTAACGATACTAATAAGAACAAAGATTGTTTTACTTGTGTTACTTTTCTCCTCTTAGTGTCCCAAACATTAATGACATAAAGTGGGGGTATATGCTTTACAGACCACCCACAAGTTTAACCAATCCAATAAAAGTCAACTCTTTTTCAGCCACTGTTTCTTGCAAAGCCATATTTCACAAAAACGATTGATACTTTATAGTCTCCATTTATTCTCTAATTTCAGTGTTGCAGTTCTTCTTCCTATTCATCTCCATCTCCCAAAACCAAAGTCTGTATCAAGTCCAAGGAACTCCTTGTTCTTCCAGTCAACTCCTGTACTTTTATTTCTGTTTTTGAAGCATGTTTCTGTGGAAGATTGCAAAAGGTTTCACTAACGAAGTCACTCTATGAACTTTACTGTCAGAAGAATGAGAAACAGAGTCCCCTTCTGCTTGCTGGCTCACTTTTTGATGCATAAAGTTTTGTATTGACTCCTTATCCTGTTCTGCATCAAAACTTGTCTTTGATCCTTTAGGAAAAAATACCCTGAAGACAGCTGGATACAGCAGCTTGAATCTCACATCTGCTTCTCGACATTCCCTGATTGTTTGGATAAATGTACTTCTCTTCTGCCTGGTGTTTAGTGAGTAATCATTTTCTATACATGCTGTTCAGTCTCCAGTTTTTAATTCTTTGCCCTTTCTACCACGGTTTTGTCAGGATAAACTATTTCTGGTGATACAATTGCTTTTTTACTAGTATAGGTTTTGGCTGCTTTCTCTTGGCCAGATTTGGAGCATATACTTGCTGTGCCTTTCCAGTTAGCAGGTTCTGCTGTGGAACAGCAGTGTGATTATGTATTTGTGCTTTCATAAAGTTCCTTCCATTTTCTCTGGTACAGCAGGAAATCTCATGTTTTCCCTGTGTGCTCTGTCTTCTAACTCTACTCTTTTTTTTGAAACAGCTCTTCTTGAGAACTTTCATATCCAATCAGCTTTTTCTTCATTCATCCTCTGATTTTTGAAGTTTTATCAGTTCATCTGAACAACTAGTTAAAGCCTCTATTTTTTCCTAGCCTGTTATTTGATTTGATAATTCTTTCATTGTTTCATTTATTTTAATCATCTCTGAGCTGAGTACATTTGATTTTTATGTCTAAATTAGTAGAAAGTATCTTGTGAACCCAAGCAGGAGCTTGAACTGCTTTTTGTTGAATAGCTACAAAATCCTTCCCAGACATTGTTTTATTGTCACCCTTTCTGGTCAAATTTTCTTTTAGGTTTTTTACATTTTTTTTTCCTGGCATTCATGCAGTTATTTACTAGCCATTAACTGAATTTTAACCAAAGAATGGATTCTGTGGCAATCCTTTTTCTCAGTTTCTATTTTCACACTGGGAGAGAGGGAGTTAAGGTGTTGGTCAATGTGCAGCCATCTTGAAAGTCTCAGCCAGCAGCTTGGATTTAATGTAACATTGCATATTAATGTTGGTAGGAGACTGTAGCGTAAAGTATAGACTAGGTTCTAGTTCTTAAAGTGATTTGTCAATGTTTCTATATACATTGTGGTATTTGAGGAGTCAAGTGCAACAATGTATTTTCCTGCTTGCCTTTCCTTATATTTTTGGACTGTTTTTTAATAAAAAATCTTCATAAACTTTTTATTAAGCCATTGTGAAAAAATGTAGCCTTTCCTGTTGTGACGTTATCTTTTAAAAATGTGGGTTGCATCCTTAGCCTTTCGTACATGACCAGTATTGCACCCATTAAAGTCAGTGGGTGAAATACATGCTTTTCCTGTGCTGTCACTGAGGTTAAAGTTCATTGTTTTTTCCTCAGTATGTCAGAAGACGGAGAACACTTATTTTAAAAGTATTTTTTTCCTGAAGGAAAAGCCAAAACATTCCTTGATGGAGGGAAAACTATTGTTTGGCAGTTTATGCATCACATACTGTGGTGCTAAGATAAGTGTCTGAACATTGGCAAATCATTTTAAGATGACTAAGGGGAAAACTGATCTAGAAATAGTCTTGATGCCAACACTCTGTCATGTAACTTTGTGTGATTGTGTTGTGGAAAAGGGGAGTAGTTTGAGTTGCAAGGTGGAGAGCTTCAGGGAAGTATGTGATAATTTCTTAGTGTGTATGACACTAGCACTGCTTTGGAGGCCTTATGGAGTATGTGCAGAGGAAAGCTGCAAATGTGGTTTGGGGATGAAGTGTGAAGAAAGGCTAAGTGCACTGGGTAAACATGGAAATTTCAAGGACTGTAATTGTGATCCTTAAGAGTGATTTTTTTTTCAGAAGCAAGGAGGTTTTAAGTTTACATTACAGGCATGCATATTAAGTTCAAAATGGTATTACTTTGAAGCATTCTTCCTACTCAAAATTACAACAGTCTCAGAGTCAGCATATATAAGCAGCAAGGGAATCAGAGGCATAGGCTTAAAAACCTCAGCTTTGGCCGGCTAAGAACTTGCTGTATTCAACTGGACGTATAAGAGAATTTAAGTACCTTTATCTGCACTTTTTTTTCAAAAAAATACAGTATTTAAATTGATTTTAACTGTGTGTTGCAGGAATATTAACTGAACTGGAAGTTAGTCAGTGTTTGCTGAATTTTATTTGCTAGTAATTACAGGTGTGGGGGTAGCCACATTCTTTGATTTCCTGTCCTTGCCTATTTAAGTGGTACAGTGTGAAATATTTTCTGCTTAAAACCTCAGCTTTGGCCGGCTAAGAACTTGCTGTATTCAACTGGACGTATAAGAGAATTTAAGTACCTTTATCTGCACTTTTTTTCAAAAAATACAGTATTTAAATTGATTTTAACTGTGTGTTGCAGGAATATTAACTGAACTGGAAGTTAGTCAGTGTTTGCTGAATTTTGTTATTTGCTAGTAATTACAGGTGTGGGGTAGCCACATTCTTTGATTTCCTGTCCTTGCCTATTTAAGTGGTACAGTATGAAGTATTTTCTGCTTAAAAACCTCAGCTTTGGCCGGCTAAGAACTTGCTGTATTCAACTGGACATATAAGAGAATTTAAGTACCTTTATCTGCACTTTAAAGTGTTTAAATTGATTTTAACTGTGTGTTGCAGGAATATTAACTGAACTGGAAGTTTTGACTCTGCTCTTCAGTTAGTCCCACCCACCCTCCATGTTTTTGTTTTGGTGTTAATCTTAGTGGCCTTGAAACTGCCCGCCCCTCTTGTAAATTTGTGTTTGGATACTCCTTATGGGCCCATCTCATTTGCTCACTCAACTGAGTGCAGTGAGATCATATTCTGATTTCAGGCACTCCTACTGTGTACAGAGAGCATCTGGGAAACAGAAAAAAATAAATAAATTTAAGCTTGTTTCCTGCCTTTCCTGTTAAGTGGTATAGACTGTTTGTAGGCTTCTGAGCCCCCAAGCCCTTCTGTGTTGGAGGGAAGCCTTCTAGCTTAGTTTTTTTTTTCTTATAACTAGCCAGTTTTCTAGTTTCAGCACTCAAATCTGTTTCTTTGATCTCAGCACTTGTTCAGAAAAAAAAAATTCATCTGTTTTTACTGTACTTGTGTTTCTACTTACTTTATTTTACTTTTGCATCATCTTAAAAGTACTCAATTGTATTTATTACTGCTTGGTGTAACTCATTCTAAGCCTTTTGGTTTAAACACTTGGGCTTCGGACCAGTTGTTTTGCACTGAGAGGGTTTGTGGTCTGCACTGTAGTGGCAGAACAGGTAGCTTACATCCTTCTAGGTTGGGAACTGCTGATTGAGGGCTCAGTGTCTGTTATTCTAAAAGTGTATTAATTCTGGTTTAAGCACTTGGGCTTTCAGGCCAGTTATTTTACATTAAGAGGGTTCGTGGTCTGCACTCTTGTGGGAGGAGAGGCTGGACTCTGCCCTTCTGAGCTGGGAATTTCTGGTTAAAGGCTTATAGTGCATGCATATCTGAACTGCTTCTTACTGAAGTTGGTGCGCCTTGTTTGCTGTGGCATAGACTGGATTCGGGCCTGCTGGATCTAGCTTTGTTTGTGTAACTTGAGCACTAATCCAGGCATTCTCTAAAGTATTCAATTGTATTTATTACTGCTTGGTAGTAACTTGATTAAAGTGTAGCTATCATTCTAAGTCTTTTGGATTAAGCACTTGGGCTTCAGACCAGTTGTTTTACATTAGGAAGGTTTGTGACATGTACTGTGGTGGCAGGACAGGTAGCTTTCATCCTTCTAATTTGAGAACTGCTGATTGAGAGCCCAGTGTCTGTTATTCTTAAAGTGTATTAGTTCTGGTTTAAGCACTTGGGCTTAAGGCCAGTTATTTTACATTAAGAAGGTTCGTGGTCTGCACTCTTGTGGGAGAAGAGGCTGGACTCTGCCCTTCTGAGCTGGGAATTTCTGGTTAAAGGTTTATAATGCCTGAATATTTGAACTGTATCTTACTGAAATTGGTACACCTTGTTTGCTGTAGCATAGACTAGATCCAGGCCTGCTGAATCTAGCTTTGTTTATATGCTTGTTGTTTGTTTGCTTGTTATTTCCCTGGAACGCTAATTCCACCTAATACGTGGCTTCTCAGCGCTTCTGTGGATCACTAGTGATATCTGCATTGCTTACTGTACTTATTTCCTTGTTTCACTTGAAAGAAAGTTACCGTTTGTCGTTTTTGCATTTAAGTTACCTGTAACACATTGCACTTAAGTTACCTGGCACTTGCTCGCTAAAGCAATTATATAAGTCAGCACTAAAAATTAAAAGCACTACACCCTCACTCCCCACTGGCCCTTGTTTTCAATTATTAAGGAATTCCCAATATTATTCTAGCATGTCCAAAGGTCAGTTGTCAATCTCCTTTCCGGTCCAGCTGGTGAATCTGGGAATCTTGAGGCACTGTTACAACTGCCTCATGTACACAGACAACCCTCTCCTCCTCCCAACAAATTCCAACACATGTGAGCGATGCAACCATATAGCCAAACTGGAGGCTAAGCTCTCTCAACTCAGTACTGGCATAACCAGTCAGGAGGAGAAGGAAACCACACTCACTACAATTCCAGTCTCACATAGACCTACCACGACAGCAAACCAAACACATAATCACACAAAAACATACTCGGAGGCTCTAAATAAAGATCTGCCTAAGCAGCAGAGACCTCCAAAGCAGACACCCAAGCAACCGCTACCCCAAAACAAAACACTTGCAACACATATCTCACAAAGCCAGTGTGCCGAACAGTCACAGCCCTTAAGACTAAACAACACACCTGATACACTTGTAATAGGTGACTCTATCGTCAGGCACACTGACGTCCCGCTCACCAGACTGAACAAGGAGAGGGTCACGGCGAGCAGCCTGTCGGGCGCTAGGATCCGCCACATAACACAAGCACTCAGGTCACTCCAAGGCAAGTACAAATATGACTCAGTCGTTGTCCATGCTGGTGTGAATGACCTGAGACGTACCTCCCTGGACTACATGAAAAGAGACATAAAGGAGCTCTCTGTGCATGTAGCCCAGGCCGGTATGACCCTGACCTTGAGTAGCATCTTACCCTCACCAAGAATGATGCCACAATATGAAGACAAGATGATCAATTTCAACAATTGGCTTAAGTACTGGTGTCATTCAAAGGGGATCCAATGGCTGTCAGCTTAGGATGATATGCTCGACAAGCCACGATGCTTCGCTAGGGACGGCTTGCACCTGTCACCCCTGGGCTTTCGGATATTGGCAAAGGCTCTTGCTACCCCCATAGTGCCTTTTTTAGGCAAGGCTCAAAAGACAAACCCACCTCCATAGGTATCACAAGGGATAAGAAACTAAGAGTAATGCTACTCAATGCCAGAAGTCTAAACCTCAAGATGCACGCACTCGAAACTCTCCTTAGCATGGAGAACATCGATATCTGTGCAGTAACAGAAACCTGGTTCAGGGCTCCCGAGAGCACCCCAGCACTACCAGGTTATACCTCATACCAAGCTTTTCGGCTCCAAAACTTGGACCGAACCACAAAAGGAGGGGGAGTATCGATATTCATCAAAGATACCCACACCTCCAGGTTGGTGGCAAAGCACAAAGCATCAGAGACTATCCATGTGCAACTAACAGTGGGTAAAACTGCCTTCCAGTTTATAGCCTGCTACAGACCACCCTCCCAAACCCAGGAACCCCACTCGGCCTTTCTGAGAACACTGGAAAATATGAAGGTCTCTCCAAACACCATTATATTGGGTGACTTCAACTACCCAAACATAGACTGGGAGCATTACTCTAGCTCCAACACCCTAGCCCAAAGGTTCCTAGAATTTATAAACTCAAATGCTATGGAACAACTTGTTACCACTCCCACAAGAGGGGAAAACATACTGGACCTGATCATCATCAACATGGGGACTCTATGCTCTAGACCAGAAGTGTATCCCTCACTGGTAAGATCAGGCCATAAACTAATCTCACTGGATATTCACATCCCGACCCCACCCCCTGCCCAGAAAACCACAGTGAAAAACTTCTCTAAAGCAAATTTCACACTCCTCAAAACCGAGGTGGAATCCTTCAAAGCCCCCAGGCCTGTGGAAAATACGGCCCAGACCGCAGAATCCTTTATAAATGCATTCTATGAACACCTTTAGGAATGCATGGATCATGCGATCCCAAATAAAACCAAGACCACATCCTCCAAAGGCAGACGTCCTGTCTGATGGACCCCAGCCATAAACAAACTATACAATAGAAGGAGGAAGCTACTAAATGATAGAGCAAAATCCCAAAAAGGGAAGGCATCACTGATCAGTATTAGCAAAAAACTACGGGCACTCATAAAATTGTCTAAGGCCAGCTTCGAGAGAAAAATTGCACAGGGCACTAAGGATAATCACAAGGCTTTCTTTAGTTATGTTAGTAACCTGGGTGGTAATTACCAGATATGCTCAGAATTAGTCCAAAATGACAAAAAATACACTGAACCCACAGACATTGCCAACATCCTAGCTGACAGGTTCAGCGCAAACTCCCCCCCCCCACCAAAAGGGCAAATATCTGTCCCAGCAGAGTGCTGCCCCCTTGACATCTCAGATGCTCAGGTAAGAGCCGCCCTCTCCAAAGCAAAAAACACAGCATCAATGGGACCAGACGGTGTCCCGGGCTGCATCCTACATGAACTCCAAGAAGAGCTAAACCCAAACATAAAACTACTGTTCAATCTCAGCCTTACTACAGGATATGTGCCCAAAGAGTGGCGTACAGCAACAGTGGTCCCTCTCCATAAAGGTGGTGCCTCAACGGATCCTGGAAACTATCGCCCCATAAGCCTGACTAGCTTGGTCTGCAAAGCTATGGAAAGGATCATCATGGACCTCATAAATAAAGATATTGGGGACCTACAGACACTGGATCCTACCCAGTTCGGCTTTGTTAAGGGCAGATCCTGCCTCTTAAACCTGGTTGATTTCTTTGAAACAGTCACCAAGGCCATTGACGAGGGAAGGTGGTCCACACAGCCTACCTTGACCTCGCAAAAGCCTTCGATACAATACCCCACTCGGGCATTATAGATAAGCTCACCAGCTTAAATATAAACCCCTATGTCACTAGATGGATTGCAAACTGGCTCAAGGACAGAACCCACATGGTTAGAATTGCTGGAGCCATGTCAGACTCCAAACCGGTTACAAGTGGTGTCCCACAAGGCTCAGTCCTGGGACCTCTCTTGTTCGGTATATATTTCTCGGAGGTACAGGCCAACACGGAAGGACTGTGGCTGACCAAGTTCGCAGATGACTGCAAACTGGGCGCCATAATAGACTCTCCAGCTGACACAAGCATCCTCCAAAAGGGCCTCATAGAAATAGACAACTGGTGCCAGAGCCATGGCCTCAAGCTAAATGCCAAAAAGTGTATAGTCATCCCCTTTGGCAAAAACAAAGTGCCCACAAATTACCACATAGGTGGTAATCCATTAAGTACAGAAGAAGTAATTAGGGACCTGGGGACCCAAGTTGATAGCAATCTCTCATTTGACAACCACGTGGCCAAAGTGGTTAGAAAAACATTTTATATAGCCCACCTAATCATGAAGGGATTCACATCTAGATCAGGGGAGGTCATCGTGCCTCTTTACTCATCCCTCATCAGGCCCATAATTGAGTACAATGCCCCTTTTGGGATGTACCTTACCAGACAACTGCATCAACTGGAAAGACCCCAAAAGTACCTCACCAAGAGGATCAAAGGGCTCAAACAGATGCCATATGCTGCCCGGTTAAAGAAACTCCAGCTCTACTCAGTGGCATACCGCCTGTTCAGAGGCGATCTGTGCCTGATGTATAAAGCCATGTCCAACCCGGAATTAATGGACATGCTGCTCCTCAGAAAATCCAAATCCCATCGAGCTACGCGCTCGAGAGACTTGAACCTCAGCACTGAAATAAATAGGACATGCTGGAGGGACAGATTCATAACCCAGAGGCTCCCTTCACTCTGGAATAAAATCCCAGTCCAGGTTAGGCAGAGTCCCTCATTGACTCTCTTCAAGAGGAATCTTGATGAGTGGATGGGAGATCGTAGGTTTACCCCGGGTATCACTTCTGTGTCACTGTTAGACAGAGGCACAGTATACTAACCTCGAAAAAGGGCATAGCAAAATAAATTTAAAATGGGTGGCGAAAGCCAAACACATTCTGGCTAGGCTTATAAATGCCCTAGGGCAGATAGCCTAGTATGAACCTATGAACCTATAGCCTCGCATGTGGGGATGGGGGGTGGGTGAAGCCCCCAGCAGATATTGCTTTAAAGGTATCACAGGCAGGTTTGAAGCTTGCTGTTATGTGCTGGAAGAAAGGTATAATTTTCAAAGTGACAGGACTTCGCAGGCCTTACACTTTTCTTAAGGAGCTGTGTACACTTTTGTGACATGGAGGGGGCAAGAAGCCAGGGTGCAGACTTGCTGTGTCATGGGGGACTAGGATAGCAAGTTAGAGGAGTAGAGAGACGATTAGTGGAATGTGAAAGATTTAGAGTTTTTTTTTTTCTTTTTTTGCAGAGCCATTGGGTTATGAGAGATGCTTAGAGATGGTCAGCATTAGTGGACAATGAGGAGAAGAGGAAATGGACAGCTATCTAATGGCCATAAACATTCTTTAGACATAATAGGTCACTGTCCATTGTATTTATGCAGTAAACTCTCCATTAACTGGAACTCAAGCAACTACCACTCTCAAGCAACCAGCAAAAAAAAAAAAAAAAAAAAATCGAAGAAATAGAGTACAATTTTCATGTGTTACACTTTCAGTTTTCCCGCAGAAACATACCTTATGTTTTTAGAGTTTTGAAAAGTAAGATAGGAATAAATTCCCTCTATCCCCAACTTGAGAACAAGTCAAACCAAACAAATAATATAGACTACAGTATTAGTCAGGCCTAATTTTAATAGTAACTCTCAAGCAACCAGAAACTACAGTTATCTGGCATCTGTCAATCCCCATGGGTGCCGGTTAACTGAGAGTTTACTATATTTGTTTTTTCCCGTATCACTTTTGACCTAAAAGATCAGTTGGTGATGCTAGTATGATCACTTTACTATTTTAAATTAAATTTCTAAGGTTATTACTTCTCTGTTGGTTTACTTGCATTTATAACACAGAAGTTAGTCACATTACCTCATTTGCTAATAGTCATGTGAGATCAAGTTCCTTCTTGCTCACTTTACCCAGTACTCTGTAAGTACCTCCATGAGCTTCTCATGGATCTGATTTCATTTTGACGGATGTTATACCGTCTGTTTTATGAGGTTTCATGAGTTCCAGTATGAACCATAATAGATTACTAATTCTTATTTCTTGGAGTGTGCCGGATAGTGTTTATCAACTACTGTTTGAAAAGTGTCAGTAAGACAACTAACATTGCCATCAGTGCATGCTAGATTATGAAATGGTTGCCAAACAGAGTCCTCTGCATCATCAAGCTCAACATCCTTTCCTGTCTGTGACAGTTTTTACATTGTGATTACCAAGAACAGCTGGACCATAAGTACCTTAGCATAATATGAGCAGAGCAGTATTTTTTTTCCTGTTTAACTTGCTGGTTTGAATCCATTCAAAGACTAAACAACATTTAAGGTACCTTTTGATTCTGCTTTAGGATAATAATAATTAGTTGTGTCGAGCTGAACTTTTTTAATAGACATTTTCAATACTGACATCAAGACTAATTGATTTCAAGTGTATGTCACCCGAAAAAGGGTAGTCTTTCCTGGCAAGGTAATCTTGTATACATGTGAGAAGTGGCCTCATTGATTTCCGCCTCAGAGGGTTGTGTTTCGTTCACCCTGCAATATATGGCGGATACAGTTTGTAGTGATTTATTCACAAGATAATATGTTGTGAGTCACATATGATGGAGCACTGTGAAGGCATTCACTAAGGATGCTGACTGTGAAATGTGAAGTTTTGCTTGCTTTGGTAATTTATGAACAAGGTAACACTTGTCAGGAATATGCCGACAATGAGATTGCCAAAGAATAAAATGTACAAAAAGTAGCAAAAAATCAACTTAAGGATTTATGCAAGATTTATTTGGCAAACAAGCACTTCAGCTGAAGGACTTCTATTAGGCTTATTCTCAGAAGTTCACAGAAACAAGTTTTGACTGGATTAAATAAACTGTATTTATGGTGGTTTTGACACAGCATGTTATAGATCAATACAGAATGAGTTTATCTGAACTGAACGTGCACTGCTGAGCATAGATGACTGCCCTTTATCCATATAGCGAATGAGATAAAATAAGCAATTCAAATCCCTCGACTTTTGCCCTTTGTAAATACTCTAAGCTGCCACGCCCACAGCAAATAATCAATACTTCTGGCAGCAGTCTGGGTGGGTAGTCAATATTTACTGGATTTAGTGCTGTTTGAGATTCTAGAATTAGGTGAAAATGTCTCCCTAGAGTTCTCCTTACCTTGCTGGATTCTTCGGTAGTTCAGTTGTGACAGTGCTATTTATTATTCTGGTATCAAGAGTGCTGCACTGCTTTGATGGCATTCAAATAATACCACTGTCAAAATGAAGAATAAAACAAATTAAAAAAAAAAACATTTATTGGATTTGGATCTATTAACTAAGCAGCCATTAAATGGCTTATTCTAACAAACTATGTACTGGAAGAGCTGTAAAAGGCATACTAGGCTTAAGTAATACGGCAGAAAATGCAGTTAACTGTAGTAGGTCTATTGTAGCTAATTATGTGCTATTAAGTGTACATTTTACTGTAGCACAATTTGATGTGAAAGTCAGCTTGTTCTATTCCTTTCAAATTGTCCATTTAGAGAAGCAATTAGTGGGCTTCATATCTCCCCCTCCACCTCTACCCTAGTAAAAATCTGTCTGTCTAGTGTTGATGTTTATGTGAAAGCAATTTGTTCTACGATGAGCAAATAAAATACCTGAGAAACTGCAGACTTATTTGATATTGCTAATACTTGCAACACTACAACCTAGTACACGACTTGCTGTGGGAAGCTTTTGTGTGTATACACTAGAATTAAGCATATTTGTGTAAAGTATTGATCCAAATCTTCCTTATGGGAATTCTACAATACAATGTGACAGTGATTTGGAGATTTGCTGCCAGTAGAGCAGTAAAATGAAGAATTTCAGTTGATTTTTGTAAAATGTTTATAGTTTCAGGATAACATGCAAACATCAGACTTTGTATAGGAAACCCTGGCAAGCTTATTTCGTTAGTTTTGTGTCATGAGACTTTAGATGTTCTGCTTTGAAATTATTGTTTAATTCAGAACTGCCTTTTTAGCTCATGAAAGTAGAGTTCGAAACATTTAACAAAATGAACCTTTGGCTAACTTGATGTTTTAGCCTTAGAAATGAAGGCGTTTGTGATAGTTGAGTGTAACGGCGGTTTTGTTTCATAACCATTTTGTTGACATTACATATGCTTTTTCTGGTTACCCCCACCACATCTCTGTTCAGAAGACTGTGCCCCTTCAGCTTGTTTCTATCAGCAGGGAGACTGATGTTGTTGTAATAAATATCAGGTTCCTCCTTACAATAATCTGTGTTTTTGCAGAACTTTCCAATTTTTTTTTTTTTAATGCCGTCACCAAGTTCTTGCCTGATAGTTCCACTACCAGAAACTTGTTGACCTATTCTTTCCAGGAACACAGAAGCTCGGCAAGAGCTCTATAGCCCATTTGTTCCCACCTGGGAATCTTGATCAGTCTTAATGAACCCTGGTAAGACTTGGGTTGCAGGGCATAAGCCAGCTTGTTTGCTGTGGATGTTGGCTACCCTTTCCCCACCTGGAGTCACCCCCCCCCCCGTGGGTCCTCCAAGCCCAGTATTGCTATCCCCTGAGGGAAAGCATGCCTCCATATACTGAAGCCCCCTCAGCTTTACTTGCGCTAAGCGCCATGACAGTGAGAGTTTGGCTAGCTAAACCTCTGTGTGGCAGCACTTAGCACATCTGATAGAGGTCACTATTTTGACAAGCCAGTGAGCCAGACCCCTTTTCATCTCTTTGGGATGAGCAAGATGACAATGGCAGCTCACTCCCATCATTTCTGGTCAGATCCTCCAGGCACCTAAGCCACTATTTAAACTTTGGTCACATGCTGTGCAGAACTCGCCAAAAATGTTCATTTACTTAGCTGGCTGCTAAAAAATTCAGATTTCAGAATTAAAGACATCATTGCACTGACAGCAGAGTATCTGACTGTAAGAATGTATTCCCCATACTTGTCTTAATTTCAACTGCAACCCTTGATAGGCAAAGAAGGCACCCTACGTCTTTACATATCCAACAGAGTTTTTTTATTTTCCTTTTTGTATTTCTTTGAAACCATTTGTATTTCTTTGAAACCAATTAATTTATCACCCACTTCAAAGGTCAGATTAGCCATTTCAGTGGCTAGTACGTATGCAGTTGAGCTGTAGTGCTAGTCTTTGTGTAGGTGCAGAGTGAAGTGTTGATCTGCAGTTACTTTATCCCCCACTCTGTATCACTTCTCCTGTTAACATGTGTGCTTAGATAAGATTGTATAAAGAGTAAAACTCAAGAAAGAAATCTTATCACCAATAACCTTTGACTCAGTGCAAATGTAGACAGGCTTACCTTTTTATTTGCTTTGTGCTAGATGGTATCAGGCTAAATTCTTATAGGTTTATAGGTGTGTACTAGGCCAACGGCCCAGAAGCCTTTACAAGCCTAGCCCATAGAAGTGCCCTGGCATCATGCCACCATTAGTTCACGGTCCCTCTATCAAGTAGAACCAATGGAGTGATCCCCAGGGTGAACTTTCTATTTCAAATCCACTCATCAAGATTTCTCTTGAAAAGGGCCAGTGAGGTGCTCTGCTTGACATAAATGAGAAGTCTATTCCATAGCATGGGCAGTCTCTAGGTTATGAACCTGTTCCTCCAGTATGTTCTGTTGATTGTGGTAATGAGGTTGAGGTCCCTGAAGCGTGTGGTACAGAGGGATTGGGAATTCTTTAGGTGTAACATTTCTAACAGGGCTGGGTCTTACATGGCTTTGTAAGTCAAGCAGAGATCGCCTCTTAATAGACGATATGAGACAGAGAAAAGCTGGAGTTTTTTGAGTCTGTCCATGTAGGGAATGTGTTTAAGGCCTGGGATCCTCTTCGTGAGGTACTTTTGTGGCCTTTTTGTAGCTGTTGCAGGTGTTTAGTGAGGTACATGCCAAATGGGGCATTATACTCGATGATTTGTCTAATGATGGAAGAGTAGAGAGAGATGATGACCTCTTTCTTCCTGGATGCAAAACCCTTGTTAATGAGATGTGCCACATAGAAGGACTTTCTGACCACAGTGGTAATGTGGTGGTCTAAGGAGAGGTTGCTGTCAGCCTGTGTCCCCAGATCTCTTATAACACCTTCAGTGTTCACTGGGCTATCATCACTGTGGTAATTAGTGGGAACTGAGTTTTTCCCAAAGGGAATGATGATGCAGATTTTGGCAATAAGCTTAAGGCCATGGTTTCAACACCAGTCGCTGGTCTCAGTGAGGCCTTTCTGTAGGATGTCTACATCACTTGGGGAATTAATAATGGCTCCAGGCTTGCACTCGTCGATGAACTTGGTCAGCCAGAGTCACTCCGTGTTGGTGTGGACTTCTGAGAAATAGATGCCAAACAGGAGAGGACCCAGGACTGATCCCTGTGGGACTCCACTCGTGACTGGTCGGCAGTCTGACTTGGACTCTGCTATTTGCAACCCACCTAGTGATATAGGGGCTGATGCCTAGTTTGGTGAGTCTATCAATAATTCCTGAGTGGGGAATAGTATCAAAGGCCTTGGCCAGATCGAGGTAGGCTGTATGAACTGCCTTGCCCTCATCCACAGCTCAAAGAAGTCAACCATGTTGAGTAGGCATGATCTACCCTTCACAAAACCAAATTGCGTGGAATCCAGAATTTGGAGATTCTCTATATCTTTGTTAATTAGGTCCATGATGATGTGCTCCATAGCCTTACATATCAGACACATCAGGATAATGGGGTGATAATTCCCAGGATCTGTAGTCGCTCCCCCTATATGGAGTGGGATGACTGTAGCATTGTGACATTCTGTTGGAACAAAGTCTGAGGTGAGGCTGTGATTGAACAGGGCACACAGTTAGAAGCACCACTCCTGGCACAAAATGAACGCATTTACCCATGTAATACCCTTATGACAGAGTTGCTTTGTATAAATTTGGGGAATATATAGCATCCTTAGCTATAGTAATCTACTACACCTTAATTTTTGGTGTTTCACAAACATAAGGATTTATTTTGCACACATTTACATTGTTACTATCCTAGGGGTTATTGAGTATTGGTGCTCATTTTTGGTGTGTTACACAAATATCAAAAATGGTCCATAGTATCAGAATCATCGGCATACAGGTGAGTAAGTCCAAGAATGTGATGCATTCTTTATTTATAGGTATTCTGCTTCTCGCACACCACATTAAAATAGTCTAAGGTGCGTTATTCTTTGTTTTCTGAGTCAACCCACAATTTTTATTATTATAATTAATAAATTATTTTTTATCTACATGAAATTGTAGATGACTAATTCAAAGATAATAATTAGTAGCTGACTAACCTCATCCTCATGCATATAAAGAGCAGAACAAAAGGGTACATTTTTTTTACGTAAAAGTATCTGTACTATTTCTAAAAATACTAATGATGTTTCTGTTCCAGTGATTTTACATGCATAGTGCATTAAGTAGTGCATGTGAATTTACACAGTAAGACATAACACAGAAAAATAAGTAGAGTATCTGTATTGGCATGATTAGTTCCGTCTGTCTGTTTTACTTTCCAACACACTCTAAAAAGGTTGTACATTAAGGTAAATTATTCTGGATGTGCTAATTCATAAAGTAAGTTATTTCAGAATTGTAACAGCAGTCCATAAACTTAACAATTATAAATTGAGAAAGGACTTGATGTATTGTTGTGGCTTGATAGGAGTAATCGTCTCAGCTTGACCTACATAGAGAAGTCATTCATATTTTACGCTGAGCCTGGTTTGCTGTATCTCTCGTAGTGCTGACTGAGGCTATCTTACTTGTGGTTTATGTGACCTGTGTGACATGTTTCACATATGGTAAAAGGAAAACATGAATTCCCTTTCTGCACTGGAAATGTATAGGATAGTATCTAGTGTTATGAAACAGACTGGGATGGAATGCTAGACATGATTAGAATATTGCACTGTCCCCCTCACCCCATCATCACTTGGAAATGTACGTCCATTGTCTGCATTGTTTGTTTATGTTATTTACATCCTGTTTTGCAGTATTAACCCTTGTTGTCTAGCCAGTACTGCAACACAACAGTGTTACTGTATTATCGTACCTACTTCTAATTGTTTTTTTAAACATCTTTATTAAATTATTGCTTAAGACATAGCCACACATACATTAACAGAAAAGAAAACAAACCATATTAACATTTTTCCATTAACACACATTGTACATTACGTTTTCATTCTTTCTTTATAATGTCTGTCTTTCAGTTCAACATTACATACATTTCTCAAGTCATGCCTTCTCTTAAACCTCACTCCTCATTCCTACTCCTGAACAAACTCTGTATTGTTCCTACAAATTCCATTTATTTCTATGTAATTTGCTCCCTACCTTTTCCAAAGATCCTTCCGTTTCTTTTATTTCTCTTACAGTATTCAATACTTCAGGTGTAGTTTGTGACTTCCATTTTCTAGTAATTCCTTTTTTAGCAACAAACAGAATTAAACTTAACAAGGCCTTACTATGTCTAGGCAGTTCAGATCCTGTGTCCCAGCTCAAAAGAATCATTTCCTTAGTTACAGCCATTTGCAACCCCAGTATTTCTGCCAAGATATAGGGAATTTTTAAAATCTGTCAACCCATTACACTCCAAAATAACATGTTCTCTATTACCTCTTTCTTCCCCATCCTAATTCTGTCCTTGGTGAGCATATGTCTCAAAATTCTGTCCTGGGTAAGCATGTCTTAGATAGAAAGAGGTTAATATGATTACAATAAATAGATATTACATTATAGTAATGGGGGTAGGGTGTAATATGAGTAAATAAGAGTAGTTTGTATGCAAATCAATGGAAAGCTGTCTTTTGGCAAAGCATTTATTGCAGTTTGTATATTTATTGTATTGCCCACTGAAACGCTACCAAATTTATCATGTTTTTTGCCCTGTCTTTACACAAAATACAAATTTTGTTATTAACTAGATAAAAACAGCAAGGCAAGGCAAAAAAAATCCCTAACTGATGTTGATGTGCTTTGGCACTGGACTGCAGCAGTATGGTGATCATGTAAGTCATCGTTTAAAAATAACTATGAAGGGTGATAGTGACCAAGCCTAGCAGAATGAATTTCACTTTTAAAATGCATGATTGTTTTGTGTCTCTGTACAAACAACTAAGTAGTTTGACAAAATAACAGTTTTCCTGTGTAAGGCAACAAAACTAATATATAGAGATTGTAGGATAACTGTATTAAAAGGAAGTATTAGTGAGGCTTATACAGGCATTGTGGGGAGACATATGTAACACCTGAATAACCTTTTACACTTTGTCTTGTATGGTGATTTGTACCTTCTAATCTTCTGTTACTCCCTCCCTGTCATTACAGCCAAGTGACATCTCCAGGTGTTTCTGTAATTACATCCCACTGATGCTGTTTGCCATCAAATATTGCTTGCTTATATTTGCATTAATATTCCAAATTTATAGTATGTACAAAGTATTAAAATATTTCATGTTAAAGCTAGTGCAATGGTAAACAAAACTGTATTAATATCTGACCTCTGTCTAGTGCAGATAAATAGAGGATAATTGTTCATAAAATATTTATGTTATCATAAAGTTCATGTTTTTTCTGAATGCCTTGAAAACCAAGTAGCACAGACAGAACTATTTAGCCTCATATGAATGTTGTCACCTAGATGAACAACATGCAGATGACAGTATGTGTGTAACTTGAGTGTTTTGTGAAATATTTTAAGTTGTTTACAAAATATTACAAATTTAATAGTTACAGTGCTTACAGTGATTTACAACGTCAAGTGTAAAACCTAGAACCTCAAAAATATTATCAGTATACAAATAATTTATGCTGAAGATTTTGACAGTTGTACTTTTTTAGTAACCTCTATCGTTCAATAAATATGAATAGTTGTTTGAAATGTGAGGTCTCAATTTGTTCCTATCAAAAAGCTTAGCCTCCACCGTTGGAAGTTATAGTGCAAACTTCCAGTGCTTCATTGCAGAGAATGAGATAAAGAGAAGTTCCAACCCAGTGAAGATCTTCCTTTTTCCCCAGCTTCCATAGTGAGAACTCTCCCTTCCCTGCCTCTCTCTAACCCTTATGGGGTGAGAGCACTCCCCTCCTTGCCTCTCTATTACTCTTAGTGGTGTGAAAACCAAGGGAGCCCGCAGGATTTTTTGCAGGGGGTGCAAACCCAGAGCCCCGCCCACGGAGCCCCACCCCTCCACTCACAGAGCCCCACCCCTCCACCCATGGAGCCCCACCCCCTCCACCCACGGAGCCCCACCCCCACACAGTCATTACAGGGTCCCATTACTTGGCTATTTCTCTCCAGTTGCCATAAACACTGTTCAAAATTCTCAGTGTGCATACTGTCTTATGCTTTACTTCTACAATGATTACAGGTATCTAGATTTAATTAGGAATCCATGATAAATTTTTTTACATACCCCATGTACATTGCAGCTAACACAAGGGAACTTTCAGCTGGCAGCCCTTTTGAATTCTGATCAAGAAGGCTTGGCTGTTCAGTTCTCTATACTGGAATAATTTCTCATTTATTGTTAATAATCATTTTATTTACTTTGGTACTAACAGAGTTTTACTTTTTACCTACCATAAAGACAAGATATTTGTTTTACCTCAAAATACTTCCCCTTGTTTTATTTATTTATTTGTAAGTGACTTAGAAACAACTACTGGGGAATAGTGTTCATTAGCTCAGTATTTTTCATGTAGGACACTAAACTGAGTCTCATGAGCCTGTTCAGATTATACAGATTTAAACAGATTAGTTTATAACACTAGTGTTCTTTGGCTTCCAAGATTAGCTCTCAGTAACACAAGTTGCTGTTTAAATAAAAGCTGGCATTCTGTGCTCTGAATGCATGACACGTTATAGCTGTATTTAACTTAAACTGTGTGCATTCACTAAATTATGTATATCTTTTAATTAATGCTTAATCAAGCATTTCTTCATAATCCCAACATTGACATAGTTGCAAATCATCACTTCATCTTTTATAGATAATTCCAATAGCCCTAATATATGCACATTAATTATTTTTTCAAGATTAGTTTTACTGAGTGGGCAAGGGAAATTCTGGGGGTTTTCTGATTTTGTGTGGTTGACCCTTAAGTTATATGAAACTGGGTCTGCATTATCACTGATGTGAACAACTTCATTATATGCTTAACTAAAAGCTTTAGACCTTTTTTCTTGACACAGCCATTACAGTATCCTTCCTGTTACTGTGATAAGCAAGAGTAGCCATGCATAAGAAGTGTACATATTTATACATATGATTATGCACGATTATTATATACAGATTGTATTAATTATAATATAAAATAATTTAATTATATCCCTTCTATAATACAGCACCACTTGTTAGACTGAGTTTTAAATTTATAGTTTTTAATGTTTTTCCAGCAAGCAATGAAACAAAACATATGAGCCAATAATGACAAACTGCCCAATTCAAAACATTTCAATCATAAAAGGCCACTTAAACTTTTGTCATTACAACCCATCAATGTCAGCCAGTATGCACAATTTCTGCAGAAGTGAAAGTCATCTGAATAATTCCACATTAAAGAGATCTGAAACTAATGAAGAGGTTATTGCTAGAAAACAACTTTATATTTCAGCATTTCATCAACAAATTCAGTGCCTGCTGCCCTTGAAGAATACATTGCCTGTGTTACATTAAAAATGGTAAGCTGGTATATTTGCAATACAGAATGGGTGGTAAGATGAAAAACAAGTTCATAGTTATTAGGCATCTCATCCAAAGGAGGACATAGCCAGGACTGCAGCACTCCACCCCCTTAAAATAGAAATCTACATGCTGTGGGAGTAGAACCTATAGCCCTCTGCATCAAGATGCAAGCATGCTACCTGCTGTACTACTAACACTGCTTTAAAATTCTATACCACAATAATGATACCATTTGCTAAACAAAACAGTTGCACATTTTAAGCAGACTTAGCATGAGCAGCAGTAAACTTCTCTTCCCTTGAAGCTCACAATTCCTTGAAAATACACTTGAAAATAAATTCCACCTGCTAACTCTAAATAGGGCATTTCACTTTCTCTCATACACCTCAACCTCTGCAAGAAATCTGGACAAAGCCCAACATAAATAGGGACAGATTATAAATATTGCTCTCATGAATTTAGAACATTGCTAGAATAACAGGATTTATGTTAGTATGCATTTTATATGGTGGACAGAGAGAAGGTTGGTATATTGTGTGTACAAGAGACCAGATGGAAGGGGAGTAAGGCTAGGCGTGTCAGAGGTGGGTTCAAATTGTTTTATCATGTTGTGGATGGGAGGAGAAATGGCGTAGGAGTTATCCTGAAGGAACAGAATACTAAGAGTGTTTTGGAGTTGAAAAGAGTGTCGGATAGAGTGATGTTTATGAAGCTGGAAATTGATGGTGTAATGATGAATGTTGTTAGTGCATATGCTCCACAAGTTGGGTGTGCGATGGATGAGAAAGAAAACTTTTAGAGTGAGTCGGATGAAGTGGTGATGACTGTACCCAAGGGTGACAGAGTGGTGATTGGAGCAGATTTCAATGGGCATGTTGATGAAGGGAACAGAGGAGTGGATGACGAAGTGATGGGTAGGTATGGTGTTAAACAAAGGAATGCAGAAGGTCAGATGGTAGTGGATTTTGTGAAAAGGATGGACATAGTTGTGGTGAATATGTATTTTAACAAGAGGGAGGAGCATAGGGTGACATACAAGAGTGGAGGAAGATGCACACAGGTGGATTATATCTTATGTAGGAGGTCCAGTTTGAAGGAGATTGGAGACTGTAAAGTGGTGACCAGGGAAAGTGTAGTTAAGCAGCATAGGATGGTGGCTTGTAGGATGACGTTGGTGATCAAGAAGAGGAGGAGGAGTGTGAGGGCAGCACCAAGGATCAAATGGTGGAAATTGAAAAAGGGTAATTGTGAGGTGGAGTTCAGGGATGAGTTAAGACAGGCACTGGGTGGCAGTGAAGAGTTACCAAATAGCTGGGTAACTACAGCAGAGCTAGTAAGGGAGATGGCTAGAAAGGTGCTTGGTATGACATCTGGACAGAGGAAGGACGATAAGGAGACATGGTGGTGGAATGATGAAGTACAGGAGAGTATACAGAGAAAGAGGTTTGCAAAGCAGAAGTGGGATTGCCAGACAGATGAAGAAAGTAGACAGGAGTATAAGGAGATGAGGTGCATGGCAAAGAGAGAGGTGGCGAAGGCTAAGGATAAGGCGTATGAAGAGTCGTATGAAAGGTTGGACACTAAGGAGGGAGAAAAGGACCTTTACCGATTGGCTAGACAGAGGGACCGAGCTAGGAAAGATGTGCAGCAGGTAAAGGTGATAAAGGATAATGAGGGAAACATACTCACAAGTGAGGAGAGTGTGTTGAGGAGATGGAAAGAGTACTTTGAGGGGTTGATGAATGAAGAGAATGAGAGGGAGAGAAGGTTGGATGATGTGGGGATAGTGAATCATGAAGTACAATGGATTAGCAAGGAGGAAGTAAGGATAGCTATGTAGAGGATGAAGAATGGAAAGGCTGTTGGTCCAGATGACATACCTGTGGATGCATGGAGGTGTTTAGGTGAAATGGCAGTGGAGTTTTAACTAGATTGTTTAATGAAATCTTGGAAAGTGAGAGGATGCCTGAGGAATGGAGAAAGTGTTTTGGTACCGATTTTTAAGAATAAGGGTGATCTGCAGATCTGTAGTAACTACAGTGGGATTAAATTGATCAGTCAAAGCATGAAGTTATGGGAAAGAGTAGTGGAAGATAAGTTAAGAAGGGACATGATGATTAGTGATCAGCAGTATGGTTTCATGCCGGGAAAAAGCACTACAGATGCAATGTTTGCTCTGAGAGTGTTGATGGAGAAGTACAGAGAAGGTCAGAAGGAGTTGCATTGTGTTTTTGTAGACTTAGAGAAAGCATATGACGGGTGCCTAGATAGGAGCTGTGGTATTGTATGAGGAAGTCAGGAGTGTCAGAGAAGTATGTAAGAGTGGTACAGGATATGTACGAGGGTAGTGTTGACAGTGGTGAGAGTGACAGATCCATTTAAGGTGGAGGTGGGGTTACATCAAGGATCAGCTCTGAGCCCTTTCTTATTTGCAATGGTGATGGACAGGTTGACAGATGAGATCAGACAGGAGTCCCCGTGGACTATGATGTTTTCAGATAACATTGTGATCTGTAGTGAGAGTAGGGAACAGGTGGAGGAGACCCTTGAGAGATGGAGATATGCTCTAGAGAGAAGAGGAATGAAGGTCAGCAGGACTAAGACGTGTGTGAATGAGAGGGAGGATAGAGGAATGGTGAGGATGCAAGGAGTAGAGGTGACGAAGGTGGATGAGTTTAAATACTTCGGATCAATAGTTCAGAGTAACGGTGAGTGTGGAAGAGAGGTGAAGAAGAGAGTACAGGCAGGATGGAGTGGGTGGAGAAGAGTGTCAGGAGTGATTTGTGACAGACGAGTACCAGTAAGAGTGAAAGGGAAGGTCTACAAGAGGGTAGTGAGACCAGCTATGTTATATGGGTTGGAGACAGTGGCACTGACAAAAAGGCAGGAGTTTGAGCTGGATGTGGCAGAGTTAAAGATGATAAGATTTGCACTGGGTGTGACGAGGGTGGACAGGATTAGGAATAAGTATATTAGATGGTCAGCCCAGGTTGGAAGGTTTGGAGACAAAGCCAGATAGGCAAGATTACGTTGGTTTGGACATGTGCTGAGGAGGGATGCTGAGTATATTGGGAAAAAGATGCCAAGGATGAAGCTACCAGGTAACAGGAAAAGAGAAAGGCCTAAGATAATGTTTATGGATGTGGTGAGAGAGGACATGCAGGTGGTTGGTGTGACAGAACAAGATGCAGAGGACAGGAAGAAATGGAAACAGATGATCCGCTGTGGCGACCGAAAGAAGATGATGATGATGTTTGTATGCATTTTTCTATAGGATATGACATCTAAAACTCAAATGTCTGTCATTATTTAGCAACTTCAGTCCTTTTTAGGAAGAATATGGGACAAAAATCTGGAGGTTCTGCAAAAACCTGGACACCTGAGGGGTATGCTACCTCCTTCTTATACAGACAATATTTGTTTCTTATCCATAAAAGACCTGGTTCATGGGGAAGACATGATCAAAGTAAAAAATGAACAGCAAGCAAGAAACAAGCTCAAGATAAATTGCTTAAAGGATTCCTGCACAAGTTATGGACCACACATGATAGATTAGCATTCTGTTTAGTTTACGGGTAAGCCTGCAAAGATGACTGCAAGTCTCCAACAAAAGATGACTGCAAGTCTCCAACAAATGTAATGAGCTTCTGAAAATATTGTAATCCTGCCCTTTTATTACACATACTGTCATATTCATTTCAATACCCAAGGCTTATACATTATCTAGTTATGTAAATATTCTCGGCATGGCAACAACAAAAAGGCTTTCAGTGTTGGTAATTATTTAACAGTATGCTTATTAAAGCTTACTTGCATCTTCCAATCTCCGACAAGCTTACCTGATGGTCATTAAATCATTGCTACTTAAAACAGAGCAACAGGGCACTGTGACAGCATGTATTTCCTGAATAATAAGAAGCATAAATCAACAGTATAAAAATATGACAGAAAACCATAACATTCTGCAAAATTAAGGACAGATGAAAAGCCACGGTCGTACTCGTGGTCTACCTTGGATGGGGGAATACTCTGCACACTTACACTGCATAACTGTTCCTTGCCTTCCTTGGACACATCCAGAGCCACTACAATGGGGAGTGGGGTGCAACAAGTATGTCACAATTTGAAATGTCTCTGGCTGACAGTGATGGCTCTGACACTCATACCTTTCAACTTCAGAGCAAGAAATCTGGACAAAGCCATACATAGAACTAGAAGTGGGACACAGGCCCAAAAATAAGGACAATTTTTAAATATTGCTCTTATTAACTTAGATAATAAAACAGTCGTAGGTCTTGCATTAGTACGAATTTTCTGAAAGGTATGAAATCTGAAACTCAAATGTCTGCCATTATTTTCTAACTTCAATCTTTAATGACTTGCCACTAATTTGCCAGAAAACCACAATTTTATGAAAAACAGGCCAAAAATGGGATGCAAAAATATAAAGTTGCCACACAATACAGCTGGGAACCTGTCAAAAAAGGGACACCTTTTAATATTAACACTGTTAACTTGAGCAGCTAACAAAATAAGAGTATCTGCATGCATTTCTGAAATAAAAGTAATCTATAACTCTGATCATTACAGTTATATATAATTGTAAACCCTCCACGTTTTCTTCCAAAATTGCCATTTTGAGGAGGGATTATTAGGGGAGAGCAACATTTTGAGCCAAAATTGGGGACAATGGAGAGGTTTGGATATTCCGAATTCTACAAAGCGATTTGCACATACCTCTCAACCTCTTAATGCAGGAAATCTGGACAAGGCCAAATATATTTGGGGAACATACAAACACTACTGAAAATTGCTCTTGTATAAACTTAAGACAGTTGATAGAATAACAGGTCTTGCATTAGCATGCATTTTTCTGAAGGTTATGACGTCTGAAACTCAGTGTCTGTCATTTAGTGACTTCATTCCTAAATGATTTGCTAGAAAACCACAAATTTTATGAGAAAAAAAAACAAAAATAAGAAGCAAATATCTATTCATTCTGCAAAAATATGGACAACTGAGAGGTATAATTCAACCGGGGCTGTCTGAGTTTGCTACCCCCCCCCCTCACAAAATCATGGTCGAATGGAGCCTCCCCCTGCTGCCATTCCAATCTCCCATTCCTTGGTTATTTTGCCCCATTTACCATAAACACTGTAATGTGCATACTGCTTTACTTCTGCAATGATTTAGATTTCATTTGAAAGTTTTATTTTGCATTTTACAGCACAAACCCTAATAGATATCTGTTAAACAAAGCAATGCAGTCTCACAATGAAAATAGACTTAGCATTAAAACTTCTCTGACCTTGATACTCACATGCATTGAAACAGCATTGAAACCCGCAATCAAAGAAAATACATTTTGCCAGTGGCAGATTAACTCTGGGCTGTTTTCAAAATCATAGACCCCTTGAACATGAAACATGCACATGCTCTTTGATACACCTTCCTGACTGTATTACATTATATTCCTTGTACAATACAGTACAATTGTTAGAGGGCATTTTAAATTTATTGTTTTGAACATTTTTCCAGTAAACAATGAAACAAAATGCATACACCAATGACAAAACTGCCCAATTCAGAACATTTCCATCATAAAAAGTCTACTCAACCTTCTATAGTCCTCCAGTATAAGTAAATATGCACAATCTCTGAAGTAGTAAAATCCACATTAAAGAAATCTGTAACTAATAAAGAGGTTGCTGCTAGCAAACAATTGTATATGTCATTGTTTCATCTACAATAAAGTGCTTGTTGCCCTTGAAGAATAAATTGCCTATGTTGCATGCATTAAAAAAATGATAAGCTAGTAATACCGCAATAGGGAATGGATAGCAAACTGATAACAGGTTCATAGTTACTAGGTATTTTTGCCAAAAAGGACTGCAGCATCCACCCCCTTTACAGCACAGCACAGTATCAGCAATGCATCTACCTACTGTGGGAGTAGAACCCACAGCCTTCAGCATCAAAAGCAAGTACACTACCTGTTGTGCTATTAAGAATGCAAGCACACTAAGCATAAGCAGCACTAAACTTTTGTTCCCCTGCAGCTCTCAGCTCCTTGTAAAATCTACTCGACACTCAGCTGTATCTCTGAACTTTGCAGCACAAGAAATCTGGAAAAAGCCAAAATTTATTGGGGGGGGGGGGGCAAAAGACCAAAAACCAGGGACACATTTTAAACATTGCTTGTATAATAAAAGCACAAAGAGTCACCCAAAAAAAGTACAAATAAAAAAACGCTGGTAGGCAGATGGAAGCCTGCGAACATACAAAAAGCTCGAAAAGCTAAAGCAACAGTTCAAACAGTACAAACTCCAAAAAAGCCGGTAATAGCGTAAAATTATTTAATTTCCGCTTTCGTCACAACTTCATCAGAATATGACATCTACCCAGGGTTAAATGAAAGCATCAACGTGAAATGTTTTTTAAAAGATCGTAAATTAAACATTAATAAAATTTCCGGTATAGATTTGAAGACTTATTTTTCATAAAAGAGTCTTCATGGCTTATTTTTTGAATATTTTAAGTATTATTCATTGTTAATTGATTGATTGGAATGGTTATTTAAAGTGTTTTAGTACTGGTATTTTTTGTATTCTGGTGAAGTTGTGACGAAAGCGGAAATTAAATCATTTTACGCTATTACCGGCTTTTTTGGAGTTTGTACTGTTTGAACTGTTGCTTTAGCTTTTCGAGCTTTTTGTATGTTCGCAGGCTTCCATCTGCCTACCAGCGTTTTTTTAATTGCTTGTATAATGTTGGAAAGTTGCTAGAATAAAATGCTGCATTACCACCATACATTTCACTGCCACGTCTTGAACCCAGGGGACCCTATGCAAAACAGTCAGAGCAACATAGCACTATGCCAAATCAGCTGTTTTGTGAAAGAGGAAGACGGAAACTTAAATGGCTACCATTTAGTGAATTCAGTTCTCAACATAGCACAGCTGTCAAACTCTTAGCACAAAACACCTGAACAAAGCCAGTAATGGGTGAATACAGCCCCCAAACATTCAGTGAATTCAGTTCTCACCATAGCTCTCAACCTCTTAGCAAAAAAACACCCGGACAAAGCCAGTAATGGGGGAATATAGCCCCCAAACATATTCAGTTCTTACCATAGCTCTCAGCCTTAGCACAAAACCTGGATGAAGCCAATAATGGGGGAATACAGTCCCAAAAATAGGGACAAATTTCAAATATTCATCTTATACACTTAGAAAATTGCTAGAAGAAAAGCTTTTGTGTTACCATGCACTTTCTGAAGAATATGAAGTCTGATATTCAAATGCGTGTAATTTTTAACATTTGTTAACTGGGAAAGTCTGACTTGGAACAAAAGCTAATTTTTAGCAGAGACCCAGGGAGAACCACTCCAGACAGACACATCTTTGTAAGATGGGAGGAAACAAAAACAAGGAGGGCATACAGACTCCACACAGAAGGTAAGGCAACCCAGCCAAGAATCAAACCAGAGAACATGTAGCTGTTAGGCAACAATGCTACCACTGCATCAATGCAGTACTGGCTTTGCAAGGACACAAAAATACAGAAACCACAGATTTTATGAGGAACAGAACAAGTATGAGGGAAAAATCTGCAACATTTTTACAGATGGTGGTGGGTAAGGGAATTCAGGCTCTTGCCACCTGGGCCCAAGGTACAGGGTTCAAGCCTTATTCTCTACCCACCACCACCACCATGTAGCACCTGGGGCATTTCACACACACACACACACACACACACACACACACACACACACACACACACACACACACACACACACACACACATGTTATCTTCAGTGAAGTCAACAACAATAAGGTTAATGTTGGGGTGTCATGAGTTAATGTTACAATGTGCATAAAACCTTTAGCTGCCATTCACCAGAATCAAGAAAGAGCTCTAACCTTGGTCTGCACAAAGTACTATGAATTTTTGATAAATAAGCAGCTTACTGTGGTATTTTGTATTTTTGGTATTATTAACTTTAATTATCATCAGTTATTGTAATTAAAAAAATAATGCCGAAATCCACCCCCCCAGCCACTGCTGCCTACATGCACAGTATTTTAGATAACAAACAAATAAATAACAAATACAATTCCATTCTGAAAATATACCGGTAGCTGCACATGGTACAACTATTATTTCTGGTAAGGAGGATTATGACAGGGATGTTTCTTACTAAACACATAAGCACTGATCACAATATACATTTATAAAATAACATTAATTAAATAAGTCGCAGCAGTACAGAAGCAATAGCAAAGCAATAGGTGGCACTTTGGGGATATGAGCTTATATGCAATCAGAATGCGCACACACACACACACACACACACACACACACACACACACACACACACACACACACACACACACACACACACACCTGTTATCTTCAGTGAAGTCCTCAGGTAAAGTAAATACTTCAGTTCCCGCTTGCACAGGTAAGTAAACCCTTCTGAAACTGTCCGTTTCAGTTCCCGCTCGCAAACTGCACCTCGCGATGATGTCAGCATCTGCGCCTGGACTTGAAGGGCGTTCTTAAAGAAGAACGCTCAAATAACTTTTTTAAATTAAAAGATTAGTCAGATCAGCAAATTCCGGGGGGGGGTGCAAGTGCACCCCCTTGCACCTGCCTGCGGGCGCCCTTGGTGAGAACACGCCTCTCCTTGCTTCTCCATCGTCCTTATGGAAGTGAGAACCTTTCCCTCCGTACCTCTTTGTTATTATCCTTACTGGCGTGAAAGTACTCACCTCCCTGCCTCTATATTATCCTTATGGCAGTGAGAACCCATCCCTGCCTGCCTTTCTGTCATTCACCTCCCAACTTGTCCCATTGGATCCCATTCCTGTTAGTTATTTTGTGCTGAAATTACCATGGCTTGATCCCCCTTTCCAAGAGAAAATTAACCTATGGTGTGCCTTGCTGTTATGCATTTATTGTACTTTAATAACCAGATAAGTTTTGCTGGTTCAGTAATCATTTTACAAGCATCACTTAACACAGACAGAGACCCTAGAGAACAGTAGTATATGTGTGCAGCGATAATGCAGCTTTACATGTTTACATTTTGCTATGCAATTTATTACTGTACTTGTGGGACTGAATTTTCTTTAAATAAGTCCTGCTTGTCAAAGTGATATGGCTGTGTGTTTGCAGGGTGCTGCTAGTCACGAGATGTTATTCTCTGGACTCTGAAAGCATTTGACATCGGTGTATGTGGTCACCTGATGTTTGCCTGCTAGTGCATGGAGCTAATGGACATCCACCTAGATGTGCACATTAGGAGGCCCACCACAGCAATAAGTGCCCGCCTTCAGCCACTCTGTCCCCTGTCTCACTCACAGCCACTATTCCTATGGCCAAGCTGCTAGCCATATACAGGTCATAGATGATGTATGTGTACACCTTTGTACTGTACCACTAAACTGGTTTACAGTGAGAAGTTTGGGTGCAGTACCATCTCTTATTGCCTAGGTGGTGTACAGCAGTCTTTGTGTGAATGCCTTGCCTGTAGAAGAATATTATCTGAGATGAATTAGACTGTAACTGCCAATGGGCGGAGCCTAAGCCTTTTGACAAAATCGAATTACATTCTCACATTTCAAATAAATATTCATATCTCTGGAACCATAGGGATTATGAAAGAAATATAAATGGCAAACTTCAGCACACACTGATTTTATAGTGGGAGTATTCCTAGGTTCTAGGTCTTACACATATACTGTCAGCATCATTTTATTCATCTAGCTGAGAGTTTTCCTATGAGGCGAAGGAGTTCTTTGTTACTTGGTTGTTGAGATATTTAGAAACATGTGAAAATTATATCTATATAATTAATATCATAAAAACAACAGTTAATATATATGTACCTGCACTAGACAGTGGTCAAATATTAATGCAGTTGAGTTTGGTATTGTGTAAGCTTTAATATGAAATCTTTTAAAACCTTGTACATAGCGTGGTTTTGGAATTATTGGTGCAAATATGAACAAGCAATATTTTACGCCTAGAGGCGTTAGTAGGAGTTAACTGCAGATGCACCTGGAGGCATCACTTGGATGTAATTTAAAGGGAGCTTGCTTGCTTCATTTCTTTCCTTCCTATTCCTCCTCTGCTTCATTTAATTGTTTATAAAAATGAATAGAACGGTTCCATTATATTCCCAGGTTTCTCACAAACTCTCCATGTTCTTTAATATATAATCTTGCCTATTTTTCTTTCTATCTTCTAATGTTTAAGCCAAGAGTTTTTGATTTTTAGGTGTTATTTCAAAATCTGATTTTCTAAGAGATTGCTTAGCTTGATCTACCTTGTAGCTTACCATTTTATCTGTATTGTACTGAAACTCAAGCATTTTAACTCTGTTTTGTCATATTTCATGATCTCACCAAACTCTAGTTTCTACCACCTTTATGTTTTTTCTAGTAGCCCACAGTTGTGACAGAATCCTCTCTTTATGTTCATATGTGTGGAAGTGAATGAAAAGGGGGTCTAAGAAACTTTGACTGGAGTAATTGTGGATGAAAGAGTTACCATCTCAGCCTCTTCAGAAATGCATTTGAAGAGTAGTTTTTAAACTTGCTTTTATCTACTGTAGCCATAAATGTAGTCTCTAAAAGTCCCAACATTGCATCCAAAGTGGCTGTTCTGTGTTTTACCTCCTACATGCCCCATTCAAATCCACAAGTTGGTTGGAATGAGAACTCAAGGTTACTTCCATTTCTTCCATTCTTTTATATGAACTTTAAATATAGTCCAGTAAATTTGTATTAATGCTGTGCATATGTTTGACCCAAATCTCTCTTCTTAATTTGTCTTAATTTTAGTTTTCTAGATGGTCATCCTTAGCCCGGGACTCAGCCTGACCCATGACGGCTCCAAACTGCTAGAAATTTTTTTGCTTTATAATCAGTATTAACAATCCACAAGAGCCTCAAAGATTTACAGTTTCAGTCATACAGCATTAACAAGGCAGAGGAGCTCTTTTCAGACAATCCTCACATGTTGCCTGTCCTAACAGGAAATCACACACATGATTTTTGGGGAAAAAAAAACATATCTGTGTTTTATATATATATATATATATATGTATATATATATATATATATATATATATATATGTATGTATATGTATATATGTATGGGTCTACTTCAGAATGTTGACCTTTCAGAATGCCGACTTTCATATGGCCGACACCATATGATTGACATTCCGAAAGACCGACATCCTGATATAGCACCAGTTACCTACCTGTAAACACAGCAACCCCCCTGCACCCCCACACCTCCTGCCACTTAAATTTTCTCACTCCGAAATTGCACTACAGTACAGGAAAGGGGAAACTCCCAGTCTCGCACTGTAGCAGGATCTCCGCTATCATTTGCCGGCCTTTCAAACATTCACTCATATGGTGTCAGCCATATGAGTTTCGAACATTTGAAAGTTTGAACAAATGAAGGGCCCCCATATTTATATATATATATATGTATATATATATATATATATATATATATATATATATATATATATATATAGTGTGTGTGTGTGTGCCTTCTGTGTGGAAGGTTGGGCGCCGGGCTGGCAACTCGACACTGTAAAACTCCACTGCCAGTCATGAGTGGACAGGTGATCCGCTGTGGCGACCCCTAACCGGGAAAAGCCGAAAGAAGAATAATTACAGGCTTTATTTCAGTATTCCTGACTGCAACTTTATGTTGAAAGCTAAGTTAGGGGCCACTGCTAACAAAAATTGTGGGGCACAAGGTATTATTCCTGCAATTACATAAAATAATCCTTGGCTTTTTATTTTATATGTGCTAATCAGTCACAAGTGATACTGTATACTGTTTACCTTGGTGTTACTGACAAAAAACTGTAAACTCGTATGATGATTTTCAATTAAATAGCTTTCAGTTTTCACTTTCTCCACTGCTTGGTCTTACTTAATGCTGCCTTTAGTGAAATTGCTTTCAAATCCATGATCTAGAACTTACTTAGTCTAATACTGGATCATGGAATAAAAATATAAAGGACCACATAGCTGCTGTAGTTTTTGTTCCATCTTTTCATCAAAGTAATACAATCAGAGTGATGCAACTGGAGATGTCCTCAAAGCAGTTATGCTTGATGTAATAACAGCAAGGCTGCATTATTGTAGTGTCATTTACATGAAACTGCTAGCAGGGAGAAATGTAATGTTTACAGTTAATGCTTAGTGCCTCAGCCAGACTGTTTATTGTGGCACTTAAAGCTGCTCGTTTCCCCCTATGTTTTGTACACTGCAGCACATAGCTGATCTCCTATAAAATATTAGTATTATGGAAAGTTGTATTAGTAAGGATTAATATTAGTATTATGGATGGCACAGTGGTGTAGCGGTAGCATTTTCACCTTACAGCAATCCAGTTCGATTCTCAGCTTGAGGTGCCTTCTGTGTGGAGTCTGCATGTCCTCCCTGTGTTCATGTGGGTTTCCTCCCATGTTACAAGACATGCGTCTAGACTGCTTCTCCCCAGGCCTTCGCTGAAAATTGGCTATGTTCCAAGTCGGACTTTCCCGGTAAACAAATGTTAAATAAATAAAAATAAATAGCACTGTATTCTCCATGATCAGGGACCCAGTTGCCTCAAGACCATGGTGAAACTCTGCCATCTTTATAACTGCCTACACTTGACTAACAGGGAGTTGCTACTACTACTGCCCAATCTATGCTTAACCACTAACAGATAGAAAGTATTTTCATATATGACAGAATACAAAATTACGTTTGACTTTTAAATATCATTTAAACACGCCCTTATTTAGAGAGACTAATTATAACAGAAGCATTCTATTATTTGTTTGTCATGTATTCTATTATTTATTTTTAATTTGTTTTGATGTTATTTGTTTTGATTTTGTGAGTCTCTCTTAACTTTGGATTGGTGCAGTATAATTTAAATTACCTAATGGGATGTGATTAAATGTAAAACGTTCTGCACAAATAGTTGTGAGATAAGAAACTTCTATGGTGGCACGGTTGCATGTGAAGTACTGCATCTAGTGTTAATATTTTTAAGAGATTTGATTGTTTTGGACAGACAAAAAAGAGGTAAGGGATTGTTAACTTAGGACAAGAAAAATTATAAAAGGATAAGAATGGAGTATCTGTTGATGCGATATTGTATAGAAAGCAGAATCTGATTCTGTAACAGAAGGAATGCAGCTTTTTTGAGGGAAGTGGAGATTTGTTTATATTTGGAAGCAAGACAGAAAAAATTGGAAAAATACATGAAATAATATTCAAATGTTGCCCTTAGCTCCTCTTTAGTTCTTATTGAGATGAATTATTAGTTAGGGTGGAAGGAAATTGCAAGCCAGGGTATATGGGAAAATGTTTAAAGTGATATTCAACACATTTTTACAGTATATTTAAGTACGAGACATATGGAGTTGGGACCCCCACCCCAACATACTGTGTTATTTTTGGTGCAACTACAAATATTGTTTTTGTTTTGCTGGTATGTATAGGCATAGTTAATTTTGTCAAGTTTATTAATGTCTGCAGTCTCCTTTTCATAGCATCATGTGGATTAAGAATAGAAGAATATATTTTTCTGTACCAAGACCCTTGACATCTATTTTCTATGCAGACTACAAAATTTCTGCTCCAACTGGAGGCTGTGAAGTCTTAATGTTAATTATATATTGAAGGTGTAATTGCCTTACCTTAATATTCATTGTTTGAGATGTTTTATTATACAAACCACAGCACAAGCCTAGCATCTAAACTTCTTAAGAATTTTTCTTTTAAAAAAATGCTTTGTTACTTTATACAAAATCCTGGCACATGCCACACAGCATCATTCTCCTGATTTGGCCACCTTGGAAAGAAAGATCAGACAGGAGAAAATGACAGAATATGCTTTTTACAAAATGAATTACAACTTCACTATTAAATCATAGGTTGTAGTGAAATACAGAGTTAAATAAAAGTGTCTAGAACATTTTCTAAATCACATTAATAAAAGTACAGGCTGAGAATAATCTCACTTTGTTAAAATGCTTATGCCTTGGTCATTGCTTTATTAACCCGTGAAGCTTTGAAACATAGCCAAGGGCAGAGATGAAGAAAGATAAATATACTGTACTTAATTTAAATAACTGAAAGAGCCTCGATGGGAAATGAAGGGGAAAATTAGAAGAAAATTATCTCAGGCACTTAAGCTAGATTCCATATAGTGCAAAGAGACATGTGAATGCCTTTATTAGAAGAAAAAAAAAAGGCAAATTAAGTACATAGAAATGCTAGACAGAGCTGAAATGGGTTCTTTATACTTCATTCTACAGCTTTTTTAGGTGGTGGTATACCCAGTGTCAGAAGTGATTTTTTTAGCAATGTAAACATAAAAGTATTTTATTAATTATTTTTTCCTGGTAGCATACTTTTTTGATAGCATTCACCCTTATACTGCACAATCCTCAGGAATGGTGCAGTTGATATTTTGGCACTGATTGCAGATGCAGCCAGTTTATGTGTATGTTTGTACACTACTAATAAAACAGCCATTGGGCATGGCCTTTCTAATCACTGTAAGTTCTAAGCTAAACCATGAAACATATGTATTGTGAGTAAACATTTAAGGAAATGATGGCTGAGGATGATGCAGCTGGTAACATTTTGAAAATGTTATTTGTATTGAATATAAAGAAAAGCAAATACTGCATGGGTTTATAAAATCTGAAGAACAAGAGAATCAGCAGTATAGAAATACATTATATACGTTTCAGATGAAGTCCTGTGTAATAAATGAACAAAAGGGTTAAAACTATTTTTTGTGCTTCGGTGCCGTTTTGTTCTTTTGTTTATAGAAATACATTAATTAGGTATAATGTAATGCTAGTGTATTATGAAAAGAAACTGGAGAAGATACAGAGATTGAGGCGATGACTGTATGGTTAACCATACCCAGGAATTCAGAAAGAGCCCGAGTGCTCATGTTAATAGCTACAGTAAAAATTCCCTGTCTCTGTGATGTGGTGCTATCGTATTCAGAGACAAAGCAGCCGCAATGGGAAAATTTGCATGCCTCTGAATTACTGTTAACTATGGCAAATGCAGATCAACAGTTTCCTGCAGTAGTTAGCTGTGACAACTGATGCATCATGTTAACACTGATCCCCTCCATTCACTTTCCTAAATGCAGTACACACACACACATACACACACACACACACACACACACACACACACACACACACACACACACTCTCCCACAACACATACCCCATAACTGTCGGAATGTTGTCATTATGTCTCCAGTGTCCTTTTTCTTCTGTTGCTAAAAGACTGATGATTGGATTATATCCTTCAGTAAATACATGGTAGTGCAAAAGCTGCTGTACTGATGACTTTGAGTTTGAAAGAAGAATACTTAAAACCATCCCTGATTGTATGTCTTTGTCTCACCATTATCTTTGACTGTGTCTAAGTTCCTGATCTACAGGGCTGAGAGGTATCTGTTGTACTACCTGTCCCTCTCCCTCATAGGTCACAGACATTGACTAATGCCCTCCACACTTGATTGCAGACAGGGATACACTTACCCCTCCACCTATACACATACCTAACCTACCTCCTCAGTAACACCCCCCCCCCCAACTGCAACTTCCCAGGCTGACACACACACACACACACACACACACACACACACACACACACACACACACACACACATGCAGTCCCTCATATACACTCACACACATGCTAACACAGTCTGCCAACTGAGCTTCCCAGCATTTATCTGTACTCTAATGAATGCACATGGCCTTTTGGTTGTGTTCATTACTGCGAGCAGTCAGGAGTGGCTGAATAGACAACTTACCACAGGCAGTTCCAGGGGAGAGCACATGGCTAATTACCATATTCCTGTACTCTGGGTTGCCTTAATAGCATATAACATGGCTGTGAAGACAGCCCAATACAGTGCTACATATCTTCATGCAGAAGCACTGCTGTATGACTGTCTTTGAATACAAAAAATTACCTCAAGGGGTACACCTCATAGTTGTTGTTGTGTCTTTCAGCTTATCCCGGTTAGGGGTCGCCACAGTGGAACTCCGGTCTGCTAATGTTTTGGTAGGGGATTTTTACATGCCGAGTTACCAGCCCTGACGCACAACCTTCAATGAAGGCATGCCCATTCACGCATGCCTCCACACAGAAGACGCTCTAGCTGAGAATCAAACGTGACAACGTTTTACTGTGAGGCGACAACGCTACCGCAGCACCACTATAGTAACTTCTCTAAATTCATGACGCAGCCTGTACAGGATATGTGTTTTGACAAATCAGCTACAAATATTGTTTGCATCATTTAAGTACATCTCAGAATGAAATTGTTGGTAATAAACTAAAATTACATTGCAGTATTAAAGGGAAAATATATATGGATTTTATGTAGAAGATTATGATTGGGTCATTACTTGTAACAAAGTTGTGAATATCTTTGAGAAATGAATTCAAGAAATTGGCCATGAGAGTGCAAAGTGAATTTCCTGAATCCATTTTGACAACACATTAACAAATGTTTATGATGGCTAACCCCATCATGATTCCTTTTAATACCTGGGGATTTTTAGCTGTCCCAATGTACTTCAAGTAAAAGAAAATATAGGGGCAGAGAGAGTTTTATAGCTTTTAAAACTGTCAGATACTTTCCCTTGCCTTGCAAGCAGATACCAGAAGAAAAGTGTACCTCTTATCAAGCAGTAGCTTTAAAACTGTTTGGCACTTTTGTGTGCCACACTTTTATTGTTTTGTGACAGTGCAATACTTTTAAAGGTGTCATAAGCTTTCCTTCTTTGCAATAGTATGAGCTTTGCTGATAACAAGGTTCATATATGTACCTTGCTCTAACATACACATGAACCTTGTTGACTATTTTTTCCTCAGTTTCAGAGCATTACTGTATTATGTTATGGTAGAAAGTGGGAAAATTCTTTAGCCGTAATATTTTGAGAGTGTTCTTTTTTTTTAATAACTTTCAGATGTATCTGAAAATGAAACATGACAAAATACAACTAGAATTATTTTAATTCTAAAAATAAATACATGGATTCAGAATGATTTTCTCTGTCTACATTTATTAGCCGAAATTGGATTGGTCAGTTACTTTGACAGAGAGAATCTGTGAAACAGAGGCAAAGTAAAGGTGCACAGGGAAACTCCTTGTTAGTGGTTAATTACCATGTCTCTGAATTGAACACTGCAGCTGTCAGATTTGACCTCGCTTGTGTTCCCACTTCCAACCCACACATAGCAGTAGCAGAAGAATCCCCCAAAATGTGCATGTACTAACACACACACACACACACACATGCACAAAAAAGCAACTTAGTCACTGGCAGTCACAAAAACATTCACTCACACACCTGCATGCATATCCCAGCATGCACACACCCCCTACAGAATACATGTCCACAAAAGTATATGTTGATTTATCAAAATGCACATGCATCCATACACAGGTTATTGATGCCAACATTTAGAAAATCAACATAACTAAAACAAAAAAATAGGAAAAGATTGCAAAGGAAGGAAATCATTTTCTTTTGTGATCCAACAAACCACTAAGATCTCACCACACATTCCGACATAATTTAATTAGTGGTAGTATTACAGAAAGTTTTTTTTCTAAGGTAAGGTACAGGGTTAGGGTTAGCATGCGTTAGGAAGGTGGTGCATGGGGGCTTCACCTTACATTAGAAATGCTGTTACTGTAACACTGCCATTGCATATGATGCTCAGACATGGACCTCATGCAGCAGCACACGTCAACAACAGTAAATCTATCCACTTATTTAGCCCTTACTCTAACCCCACCCTGCAAACATTCACACAATCACCCCACCTCATGATACTGAACCTTTCAGTATCTGAAAGTTTTGGCAGTAGAATTTCAAGCCCACACCTACTCTACCAGCATGAATTAGGCCTTCCTTCCTTCTGATATTTTAAATATTTGATGAGTAGAGCACTTGACTGCATTTCAAATGAATTCACTCTGTTGAACTGCACATTCTACAGAGTGAATGACACTTGTTCACAGACAGAGAAAGTCTCTCTTACACACACACAGCTTTGTGAAGCTTACCTGTAGTTGCACTATGAGATGTGACCGTTCCTGTATGGGTAGATGCCAAGTTTTTGATGAAGTTCACTTTTTTCTTACTTGTGAAATAGTTAACTCTGCAAGCACCATTTCTGGGGAAAGCACCTGGTTAATTTGCATTAGGCATTGTGGCCACTGTCAGATGAAAACAGTAGTGGGAGACACAACTGTGAATTTGTGTGGATTGCCACTATGCAGAAACCATTCAAGATAAACTTTTTGCATCACATTAAGCCTGTCTGGATCCTGTTGATAATGTATCCATGAACTCATGTAGCTGTAGTGCAGCTTAATGCAGGTTTGATAATGTATTTCATCAGTAAGAGAAACCCTAACTTTATCTACCATTGAATCTCATAAGAAGGAAGCAGTGTGATATTGTAAGATGAACCTGTGCCTTCTTAAATATGTCTTGTGTCTCTAAAAACAGGACTACCTCACTACAAATAAAACATTATTTCAATCCAGAAGAATTGTTTTTATAGTCACATGATATAGATTACACTGTGGAACATGGAAATCACAGAACAAAACTGATTCAGAGACAACATAACTGAGGAGAATTAATCTGGACTGAAAGTGCATTTTCATAATGATACTTCTTTTTTATTTTAAGCTTTGCATAGTGGGACCATGTCAATGAATGCAGGTGCAGTGAAGTGCAGTCAGATGGAAAACATACAAAAGTAGTGAAAGTAAATGGCCTCCCTGCAGCCTGTTCCACACAGTACAACATAATGCACATATAACGTAAAGCTTGCATTTTAGCTGGGCTTCTACTTCAAGTAGGAAATAAATCTGAATGATTCCGGAGAAGCTAGCGGTAAATTGAAGTGTCAGCTGGCACTGTAGTAAGAGCTCAAAGCAGACTGAATTGGGCACTTGTACTGTGATCTCCTATAGCATTTGAAAACCTTCTGTGATGCATCCTGACAGATGCTTGTCTTAATGTGTTTTGTTGGTATTTACTACTGCAGTGTGGCATCTGGTGTGTTAAATGCCACAATGCATTTTACAAAAGTGTATCCAATTTTTAGCCATTTTTTAATAAAAAGATTCATAAACTTTTTATTTAAACCATGCCCCAAATAAATTTACTGTATCCCTCCCTGTATGTTGTCATGTGAGGTGACATTCCATAGACTTTATTGAATGACTCTGTGAAACTTTTGTCCATTAAAGTCTCTGGACACCCCACACATTTTTGACTCCTTTTATTACACTGACATTAAAGATCAGTGTTAAACTTCAATATCATCAGTGTGGGGAAAACAAATTTTTTTGATTTTTTTTTTTTTTTAAACGTCAAACAGTATGCTGATATACTGAAGATGCAGATCGGCACTTTGTACACCACATATGGTGGTGTAACAGGTCATGAAACAGTGACAAAACACTTTAGATTCATAAAATGGGAGAGAGAGCAGTATTAGCCTTATGGCAGTGGAAGGTCTGTTTAATGCTCCCTTTAATATTTGTATGCTTTTATGTTAATGCTACAGATTAGTGAAAAGGAATCTGCTGTGGAAACTCATTTTCTAATTCTGCATTTTGTTTCCTGTTAAACTTGAGAGTTTTATGGTATTTAAACTTATTATATAGTCAGAATCAGTCAGTTTCTTTTAGTTAGTATACTGGGCATCGTAGCGAGTTACTGTTGAGAGATGCAGCTGTGTATTTGTTATGCTTATAAATAGATCTCAGATAGGATGGTTGTATTTTGTGATGTTGATGAATATTCCAGCTGTATCTGGTTATGTTCCTTGATATTTGTGTGTTTTGCATCTAAGTTGCACTGTCTTTAGAGTGTAATGTAATGCCATAAAGGTGTGGCGTAAGGTATTGTATCCAAAATTTTGTGAAATGAGTCAAATTGTTAACATGATGTACATTAAATGATATTGGGTATGATGCAAGACACTCGTTTTGTGATATTATTACTGTGTGTGAAATTGGTTACATTGTATGATTTTTGAGCCATTGGTCTAGTAGTAGGCATAGATAGTTCAATGAGCACTTCACCTATCTAGTTAAAAAGCAAACAAATATGTCAATAAAACTGGGATAGGTAGTACAGAATATCAGTAGCAAGAAGGCATATTGGAGATGAGTAAAATGCACGGGTTCTTATTACGTAATCGAACTTTACAAGTTCGAACATCATATGGTCGAAACCATATGTTCAAACTTGCAGATCAGGCTCGTCAGACTGATGGGGCGGTAGTTCCCATGATCCAAGGTGGATCCCCCCTTGTGGAGTGGGATAACTGTAGCTGTGCTCCACTCAGTGGGCACGAAGCCTGAGGTGAGGCTATGATTAAACATGACACTTAGGTGAGGTGCTAGTTCATTTTGTAGTTCATGTAGTACACAGCCCGGGATGTCATCTGGTCCCATGGGTGCTGTATTCTTAGCTTTGGAGAGCGCAGTTTTTACCTGTGTGACCATTATTACCGGAATTTGGCAATCTTTCAGTATTGAGATGGGCCCTTTAGGGGGTGAGAGGGGGGTGAAGTTGGCACTGAATCGATCTGCCAGGATATTGGCAATATCCTTGGGACCAGTATATTTAATGCCATTCTGTTGTAGCTCAGAGCAGATCTGAGCATTGCCATTTACATTCTTGACATAGCTATAGAATGCCTTGTGGTTGTCTTTGGAATGTTTGACAATTTTATTTTCGTAACTAGCTTTGAAGGATTTTATGAGGGATCTCAGCTTCTTACTGAGGCTGGTAAGGGAGTTTTTTTGCATCCTGGGATTTTCCTCTTTTCTGCAACAGTTTCTTCCTTTTGTTGTAAAGTTTGTTTATGGCAGGGGACCACCAGATTGGCTTCCTTTTTTGGAGGAGAGCGCCTTGGTTTTATTTCAGATGGCACGATTCATGCACGAATGGATGTGCTCATACAGTGCCTTAGTGTAGGATTCAGCAGTCGAACTTTCAGATCCCATCTGCATGGGTGTCATGAAGTTTGTCACTTCTGACTTGAGTGGCATGAAGTTGGCTTTGGAGAAGTTTTTTATAGAGGTTTCCTTACTGGGGGTGGGGGAGGGATGTGGATGTCAAGGGTGATTAGCTTATGGTCAGACCTGACCAACAAGGGGGTGACCATAGGTGTGCCATAGGTGTGGAGCATGGATTTGTCATGGTGGTAATGACCAGGTCTAGGATATTGGAGCCCCTGGTGGGACTATGGATTAGTTGATCCAGGGCATTGGAATTTATGAATTCCAAGAACTGTTGGGCAAAGGTGTTGGTACACGAGTAGTTTTCCCAGTTAATAGCAGGTTAGTTGAAATCACCCAGTATTAGGGTGTTTGGTTCTATCTTAATATTTTCCAGTATGTTTAGAAAGGTGTAGTGAGAATCTTAGGGCATGGTAGGCATTCTGTAGCAAGCTACAATTTGGATTGCAGTCTTACCTAGTGTTAGTTGCACCTGGAGAATTTCAGACCCATTGTGTTGGGCAACTAGCCTGGTGGTGTGAATATCCTTGGTGAATGTGGACACTCCTCCACCTTTATTGTTTTGGTCCTGGTTTCATGGCCAAAAAGTGTGGTAAGAGTTGTGGCCTGGTATTGCAGGGGTGCTTTCTGGAGCCTTGAACCAGATCTCAGTTACTGCACAGATAACGATGTTCTCCATTTTTAGGAGTGCCTCAAGAGAGTGCATTTTGAGGTTTAGACTTATAGCATTGACTAGCATTACCTTCAGATTTTGCATGCTTGTATCTGTTACAGTGGTAGTTTTGCCCTTTGAACTTTGCCTAAAAAAGGCAGTATAGGGGTGGCAAGAGCCTTAGCCAGTAACCTGAATACCAGGGGCGACAGGTGCAGACAGTTTCTGGCAAAGCATTGTGGTCTGTTGATCATGTCGTCCCAGGCAGACAGATACTGGATCCCCTTTGAATGACACCAGAAGTTTAGCCAATTGTTGAGGTCAGTCATTTTGTCCTTATACTGTGGTATCATTCTGGGCGAAGGCAGGATGCTACTCAGGGCTAGGGTCATACCTGCCTGGGCCACATGATCCAAGAGGTCTTCCATGTCTCTTTTCATGTAGTCCAGGGAGGTACGTTTCAAGTCATTCACTCCAACATGGACAATGACAGAGTCATATTTGTACTTGTTGAGGAGTGACTTGAGTGTATGTGTTATGTCGCGGATCCTGGCACCCGACAGGCAGCTGACTGTAATTTTCTCCTTGTTCAGCCTGGTGAGTGGGACATCAGTGTGCCTGACTATAGAGTCACCTATTACTAAAGTGTTGGGTAAGTTGTCTTGCCGTAGGTGCTGTTGTTGGGTGGCACACTGGTGTTGTGAGCTATGTGACACTTTGGTTGTGATTGGTGTTTGCGTTTCAGCTTTGGAGGTCCTTGTTGCTTGGGCAGGTTACTGTTAAGGGCTTCCGCATATGAGGGTTTAGTGTTGCTATGTGAGGGTGTTGCTGGTATGGGTTTCGAAGGGCTATGTGTTGCTTGAGGTGTAGTGCGGGTATAAAAAAAATACAATAAGAAAAATCTTAGCTAACAGTGGTAAGCAGGGGGGCTGTAGTGCGATCTCAGAGTTGGTATATTTAAAGAGTTGTGGGGTGGGGGGCTTCCCCCCTACTTACAGCAGTTAGCTTTTTTTTTCTTTTTTTTTCTTTTACATGTTCGAATTGTTGAAACTTCGAACATATGGGTTCGACCTTATTACCTTCAAAGTTTCAACAATTCGATCATGTAATAGGAACCCAAATGTACTGCATGTGCTGTAGACTTGGACACCTTGTAATTTGTTATTTTAATATCACAAGTGTGTGCATTTAAAAAGCTTACTGTATTGTTGCCATTTCTCTATAAACTGTCCAGATCTTTGCCTCATATTTTGGGCTCTCCCTCATAAAATATATGTATGGTTTACTGGCAAATCAGTGATGATTGAAGTCACAAAATAATGACAAACATTTGTGTTTCAGACTTCATATCCTTCAGAAAGTGAAAGCTAACACAAAACTTGGTATTCTAGTAACTTTTTAAGTTTATAAGGTGCATATTTAAAATCTCTCCCTACTTTTAGGCCTTTGTCCCCCATTATTTTAGGCTTTGTCATGATTTCTTGCATTAAGAGGTTGAGAGGTATGAGTGGTTTGAAAGTGGTAATAAGAGGAATAGTTATGGATTCAGCAATAAAAAATACAGACTCAGCCAGGCAAATTAAATAAAAAATAAATCAGTGTACATAGTGGCATAAATTATGTTTTTTTAAAATAAGAAACATCTTTATTAAATTATCATGTATGACATAGGCCATGTTACATTTATATAAATGGCAGTAAACCACAGCGACACAATCTCAGTTGCAATATTATACATTACAAACTGTTTGACACAACTGTAGCTGCAAACATTATATATCACTTTTAACATATCCAGTCATTGTTAATCAACCATTACATAGGTCATTCAAATCCTGCCTTCTCCCACAGTTCCCATTTTTTCCTATGTAATTTGCTGCTACCCTTTTCTGAAGATCCCTGTTCCAGTTGTTTTAACTCTGTTACTATCTTCACTACTTCTAGTAAAGTTGGTTTAGACTTTGACTTCCATTTTCTAGTCATTTCTTTTTTGGCAGCCATCATAATTAGATTCAGCAAGGCCTTAGTATGTCTAGGCAATTCCGAGTTTGCATCATAGCTCAAAAAGTTTATTTCCCTAGTCACTCCAACTTGCTCACCCAGAATCTCCGACTGAGCAGTCTGCAGAGAATCTTTAAAGTCTACCAACTCAGTACACTCCCAGAAAATATGTTCCCAGTTACCTCTTTGTGCCCCATCTCACCTCCAACATTTGCTGTCTACCTGAGGAAAAATTCTTTGAAATGTGCTTGGGGTATAAAAATACCACTGTAAGTACTTCCAGGCAAGGATTCGAAATCTTCTAGATTTTGTTGCATATTTGGGAGACATACATATATCCCCCCATTCTTTCTTTGTGAATTGTATATCTAACCTCTCTTCCCAGTCCTTCCTAACCTTGTCTGATTGATTCTTATAGTTATCATGCAATATTTTATATACTCTACTAATTATTCCTTTCTTAATAGTAACTTCTGTTCTAGATTCTACTAAAAACTCTGCCAGTGCTGGTCTTTCATTTAGGACCTATTTCTTTCTCTTTGCCTATACTCTGATATCAATCCTTAATATGGAAGGCAATCTTTAGCCTGCAGTCCAAATAAGTTCTTGACATCTTCCTATTCTGTTACCTTTCCCTCTCTAGTTATGTGCTGCCAGTGCCTTGGTTCCATTGGCAGTTTTCTCCAATACATCCTCCCAATTGCCTATTGTCTGCACCCCTAATTGCAGTTATCCACAATCGGCAGAATCTCCTTTCTCCAGTCCTGTGTTAGCTTAGTTCTTAGAAGACCTTCTGCTACTTTATGAATATAATATTCTGTATGATTATTGTTGGTCTCCTTAAAGGTTGTCTTTTCGGCTTTTCCCGGTTAGAGGTTGCCACAGTGGAACTCTGGTACGCTAATGATTGGCAGTAGATTTTTTTTATGGTGCCGAGTTGCCAGCCTGACACCCAACCTTCAGCGAAGGCACGCCCATTCACGCATGTCTTTCGGAGGCCACTCGACCGCGGGGAGGACATGCAGACTCCACACAAAAGGCACTCCAGCTGTGAATCAAACAGGAGAACCTCTTGCTGTGAGGCAACAATACTACTGCTATACCACCGCGGCTGTCTCCTTAAAGGTCTGCGTCCAAAATCCCTGTCTCTTCCTGTTACTTCAACTTCCCTCCATTTCATTATCATCTCTTTCCACTTTGAATTATAGCATAAATTATGTTTTTGAGCAGAACAAAGTTATTAATCAATTATGTACTGAGCATATGAAAATAAGAAAAATGCCGAACAAAAAGTACATGCAAAAGAAAACAATGAATATGTTGAGAAATACCATGTTTACAGTCTGGATAATGTCACTGTCTATGTTCCCAGTAGTCAAACTGAGTGACTGGATTTTAAAAATATGTTATTGTTCTAAGTCTAACAGTAGATACCAACCTAACATTACTGCTACTCAAGGTAAGAGGCAAAGTTTACCAAATATCCGACACTTGCATAGATCTACAGTAAGAAATTAAACAAGTATTTTCAGCTTAGAATAAATATACACTTTGACTTTTATAAATTTATAAAGACCATACAAGAATGTAGCTATTATTTACATAAGACTAACCTTACCCTTATTATCATGAGATGAAAACACAAATTATACTAAATACATTTGGAGTAAGCTTTGAAATCCTGATTGGGATATAATTATTGAAAGATTACCTGGCTGTGATAATCTTTTGAATTGTCAGAAGATGAATCTATAAAAACAAAAGTTAATAAAAGTAAATGTTTCAATACAGTAAAAATTTGTAAATATTTAAATACAGTAAAAATTTGAAGTTCAGCATTAAACAAAACATAGAATTAAAAAAATGAGTTGCTTAAAAATAAAGCAGTGAATAACGTGCAAAGAATGTGTAGTCTCTGTTGAGATAATTGTCCACAAAATGGAATTTGTCTATTAGAAGCAAAGTATTTAAAGTTTTGTGAAGCATTGAACTGATTTCCAAATGCATGCTAGAGTACAATGAAGTAACGGAAACAAAACCGTACAAAGAAGGCATGGAATATCACAAGTGAAGAAAGGAACATATAGAGGGCAAACAGTAACTACAGTAACAGACACACCAAAACCATACTTCTCAATTGTCCAGATGTTACTTCATATTTTTGATCTGTTCCTCATAAATTTTGGGTATTCTGGCCAATCACTGAGGATTGAAGTCACTAATTAAACTGATGACATATATTTGAGTTTCAGACTTCATATCCTTCAAGAAATGCATACTAACACAAATCCTGTTATTCCAGAAACTTTCTATGTTGATAACAGCACTATTTAAAATCTATCCCTATTTTTGTCCCTTTGTCCAAATTTCTTGTGCCAAGAGGTTGAGAGGTATGACCAAAACAAATGAAAGGTCAAATAGTGAGAGGATAAAGTTGAGATTTGTGTATATCATGCATACATGAATAGTTGCATTAAACGTTGTTGATTAAGAATTGAATCAACACAGTTTACTGTAGTTTATTTTAGTGAGAAATACTCTTAATTCAGTGCATGAAGTTAGGAATCGTGGACTGTTCTGTTGAGTGTGAGCTGTGCATAAATGAAGGCAAGTAGGGATTTGTTTTAATGTTGAAGCTTTTGAAAATACCCACAAAAAACTGTGTGTGTGTGTGTGTGTGTGTGTGTGTGTGTGTGTGTGTGTGTGTGTGTGTGTGTGTGTGTGTGTGTGTGTGTGTGTGTGTTACAGCTATATAATCTCTTTCTTCTTAAATTTAGCTAATAAGCTAATTTTCACATTCACTGGACCCCTGCTGTTTGGGTGTTTCTCGCTGTTGTGGTCTGTCTCTCTCTCTCGCTCCCTCTCTGTAGAGTGTAGTAGTTCCGTGTTTGTGTTAGATTTTTCTCTAAACGTTTATCCAGTGCTTTGTTACATTTAGCCCTATATAAATAGCGGTGATAATGTATTTATAAAAGTAGATATAGATTTTTTTTCTAGAGTGGGAGTTTATTCTGGAATGTTTGATAGTTGCTAAGCATGTTAAATTTTTCTCTAAAAGTTTATCTAGCATGTTGTTGTAGCCCAAGTATAACAGTGGTTATAGGGACTTTCATATAGATTTCTTTACAGCGTTTGTTTAAAATTCTTGTGTTTTACTCCTGCTTATGTACAGTGGGGAAACAAACAAGTTTTAAAAACTGTACTCTTTGTGGACACAAGATTCCGCCACAGGATTTATATAATCAATGTGTTGTCTGCCTGGAAGTTCCATACCTCATAGTAGACTGTGAAATATGTAAAGGGTTTGGTCCTCGGGCTCTTTCGGACAACTGGAAAAAACTTCTATTGAAATGTTTGTTCCCTGCGGATCCAGAGACAAGAAACATACAGAAAACCCATCCAAACCCCATGATTCAGATCACAAAAAGAGACAGGTGGTTCTGATTGCTTTGGCTCTGAAGGAGCCAACACTAGAGAATTCTTTGGCCAGGTTGCCAACTACCCCGATTCCTGTGGAGCAACTAGTTCTGAAGATTTGTCCAAGGAGAGGAGGTTTTAGTAGAAAATCCTGATGAGCCCCCCCGCCAGAGCTCTGGCCCAACAAGTGCTCCACTAACAGCCGACAGTAGTAAGCAACTGGAGATGTCCATTTTACTGTGTCAGTTATCTGTAACCACTTTATCCATATTATGTGCAATGCAGCAGATGGACCAGCCGGAGTAGCCAGGTCGTGCATAGCCAGTGAGATGCCCTACATAGCTTTGTCTGTGTGACTTTGCAGACAACTTTAAAGCATCTCTCAGAAATGCCCCCATGACCAGTAGTTGCTATTTGGTCCATCAGTGAAAAAAAAAACAGAAGTAGAAGAAAGATGGTAAGACTTTATCAACCATCAGAGTCAGCTACGAGGCTCCTCAAAGAGCTTATGGCAGGAACGAGAAAGAACCTCATGTACTGTGATTACAAAAGTCTGGACACCAACATTTTGACTCATCTTCAGACAGGGGTGGCCACAACAGTGGTGCCCCTTCAACAGATGTCAGCGCAGTGGCAAAGGTGCTCAACAAAACCAGGAACACCACAATCTCTTTTTAGATAAAAAGCAGCAGTTTCCTTGAAGAGTTATCCAGCTGCTCCACACTAGAGGCTGTCAGAGGACATCTTTCCCTCCATCCCTCTTTGTGGCAGGCCATCATGCAGGACAAGTGGATAAGGGGTATTATATCCAAAGAATACTACATTCCATTTTCATTTACACCACCCCAGTCCACCACAATGTTATTGGACATCCTACCCCATCAGGTAAAATAGATCATAGAAAGGTTCTCTCTCTCTTAGAAGAAAGAGCCACCCAAAAGGTCCCACCAGGCTTGGATCTAAGCATTCTACACAGATTTATTCAAAAAGACCCACTTCAAAATAGCCACAGTGCAGTCAGTTCTAGCCTGTATCAGGGAGAATGACTGGATATGCTCATGTGATCTCCACGATATCTACCTTCTCATCAAGATTGGGAAAGAATTATGGAGATTCTTATGCTTCCAAGAAGAAGTCAATCATTATCATGTCAGGGTCATGCCATTTTGTCTCACTACAGCCCACAGGGTGTTCAGTAAATACATGTCCATAATAGCTGCTCTCCTACGACTTCTAGGATTCAGGATTATTGGTTTATCGCTGCCCCTTTGATGGAGTCTCTGATTCAAGCTTGGAATTACCTTCTCAACCTCTTCCCCTCCTTGGGGATGTTGGTCAACTCTCAGAAGTCAAACCTGATACCTTCAGAGACCATTCCTATGGTATAAATTGGATACTACCTGATGCATCAACTCTGTTCCACAAGAAAGAATACAGTCCTTGAGAGCAATAATACAGTTTCCTCTTCTTAGTCCTGCTGCTCTGGGAGGACACTGGGTCTCGTGGTCTCCTCTATTTTGATGGTTCACTTTGCTCAGTTTGACATGAAACTCCTACTGTGGCTGTAACAAGCACAATAGTGCCAATATTTACATCCTTTATCCAAGACTATGATCACCACAGAATCTTGCAGAGCCCATCTGAGATGGTGGTTCAAAACACCTCTGGTAGCTCTGGAGAAGTCGCCTATAACTCCCACCTTGGTTGCTACATTGACCATAGACATGTCCTTCCTGGGGCAGGGGGGAGGGCATTACAAAGGGAGGCTAGTACAAGGTCGGTGGTTAGACTTGGATGACATCTTTCTCTTAAATGTCTTGGAACTGAGAGCTGTCTTGTGTTCCAGGAAATTCAGGACCTCCTTTACCGGGGTGTGTTCTCCATCCATTCAGACAATAATACTATATTTTGGGATATCAACAAGCAGGGAGGAACCAGATCTTATCTGTTATGTCGGGAAGCAGTAATGGTATGACAGTGGTCGAGGACCTTAAACTTCTTTCTTGTCACAACACACATACCTGTAGTGTCCATTTGTCTAGCAGACAGGCTCAGCAGGTCTTGCCTCACACTTCATGAGTGGTCCCACATTCCAGTGGTGGCCAACCAGATTTTTCATTCATGGGGCTCCCCCTTTCTGCAGTTTTTGTCTCTTTCCAGAACACCAGCTGCAGCAGGTTGTTTGCCTCGATTTCTTTTCTGGGGCAGTCATCCAGGAATAATCTGTCTCAACAGTGGTCTTCAGGGATGCTTTGTACTTCCCCCACCTCTCCCATTAATTCCCAGGTTCATTCAGAAAGCAGTAAGATGCAAGGGAGCTGTCATGCTCGTAGCCCCGTTCTGGCCCAGACAAATCTGATTTCCTCTTCAGATGCCTTGTCTTACAAAGTCCACTTGGTTTCTGGATCCCACTCCAGATCTAGTCACTCACCTCTCAGGCAAGCCTCTCGCAGTCATCCTGTATCTAAAACTAACTTGGTTTCTACAGTTCTGATGGTGGCCAGAGATCAGCATTTCACTGAAGATGTAGTCAAAATGCTTATGGCTTATCAGAAGGATTTTGCTCACAATATCCATTAAAGTAAATGGAGTTTTGCTATCTTGATGGATAACCAAAATGTTGATCCTTTTTGTGCATTTTATCAGACATTCTGATATTTATATACTATGTTTAGGTGGGTTACAGTTTTTCCACTGTCAAGGTGTAGTTACTGGCTATTTCTAGCCTTCCTATTGGCTTTGAAGACCATTGACTAGCCTCAAATAAGTTATTCAAGGCTGTGATGCCCCCAGCACTGGCCCAGTAATCAAAGAGCCTCAGTCCTCGCCACTGGCAACAGTGGGGGATGTACACACTGGGAGGATGACAAGTACACATACAGTAAAGTGCAGATGTTCTTCGTGTTTCACTGTTGCAGTCATTACATTTGGGTTATCTGCTTGCAGTAGCCCTCAGCCGGCCTGATTAACAAAGTCTTGGGTCCTACATCGGTTGCTCTCTCTTCTTCCATGACATCAGGTTGTCAGGGGCATAAAACATGCAGCCGACGTCATTACATCAGTCTTTCTTGCTGTGTGGTGCCCAAAGCAGAAGCAGTTTGCAAGTGCCGGTCGGCCGACTCCTGAAATTTTCGTTTTCGAGTTTCAGAACCGAAGTCTTCAACTAAAAGCTAAGTAGCCCATTGGGGAAACTTTTTCTTGCTCTAATCCGATGTCAGTAAAAGTAAATAATTGCATTTCTTGTGGAAAGAAATACCTCATAAAGATTTTCATTCGTACTGTATTCCTTGCCTAGGCCCTGACCACGACGTATCTCGCTGTCGGTTTTGTGCCTTATTTAAACCACGAACTATCCATCATTGGTATATTTACACTTCTAAATATTTTGGTGCTCGGTTCAATTATCCTGATATGTCTTCAGTAAGCCATCCAACTACTGACATTCCGTAAAAACGCAAAGGTAAAGACAGAGACAGGCCGCCCAGTTACCGGTACTCAGTGAGGCGCTTTCGCAGCCCCTGATACCTGCTACTTCAGATTTGCAGGCCTCTACTGAGACCCATTCAGAGTCTGCTATGCCGCAAGATACTTCAACTGTGGAACCTGTGGATGCCTCTACATTGGATGGGTCCGGAGCCGCTGTGCAGGCACCGGCTTCTAAGGGTGTATTCATGCCTACTGACTTGCATATTAAACCGGCGCTATCTTCTTCTTCAAGGCCTAAAACTCGAACCATGCTTAGAAAACTGACACCCAGACTGCATAATAAGGCCTCTATGCCTAAAAAACAAATGATAAGAATGGCTGAATACCTTATTACTTTAATCAGGGGAAGCCAACCTTCCCCCTCTAAGAGATCTAGGATGGAGTTTGCTTGTGATGCTTCTGATCAGGATTCTGAAATTTCTGTTTCCTCTGATGACCAATATTTACCCTTATCTGCCTATGAGGATTCTGATGCTGAGGACTCTATTTTCTCTGCTTCCCCCCAGAGGATCTCTCTTGGTGAAATCTTGCATACTCTCAGGGAGCATTTTCGCTGGGAAAGTCAGGATTTCTCTGATTGTAAAAAAAGGCCTAGGGATTTCTTACTCCTGCCTCAGCACAGGCCTTTAGCTATACCTCCTGTACTGGACATTGTTGATGATGCCTTTTCGGTATCTAGCATGGCCCTGACTCTTTACCTCCTGCTTCCAGAATACCTGATAGATATTGCAGAGTTCCTGACTCTCACAAGTTCCTTTTCAAAAATCCTACTGCGGATCCTGAAACCATTTCACAGAGACCCAAGGGCATTAAAGCTACTACTGCCAAAAATCCTACCCACTTTGATAGAGATTCCAGGGCACTGGATAGATGGGGTAAGAAGGTATACACCTGTGCAACTTTGGCCATTAGGGCCTTGACTTGCCAGTTTCATATGTTAAAGTATCAGCAGCATATTATTGGATTGCTTAAACAGAAAATGATGTTGATTCAAACAAGAAAATATCCAGTGCGTACTGAATGTCCAGGTGAAAACCAAACTTCAGAAAAAACATATACCAACTGGACAACCACAACTGAAGACACGGCTTTAATAAAAATGATGATAAGAATAGCAGCAAACAAATTCCATGTGAAAATCAGATAAAAAAGGACAAGCGCTTTCACATTCAGCTTCTTCAGATCCTATAAGAAACTAAAAAAACATGAACATTTTTAAACTATCACTTGACCTATCAAAAACAAGAGAAAATTGTGCCAAAAACAATGATGTTGATTCCTGATTGTGCAGAAATAAGTATTTACAGGATTTAATGCATTCGGCTGAACAAGTTGGTAAACATACATTGCAATGTGGTTTTGATTCACTAGAGGCATCTTGCAGGGCTGCGGTAACTGGGTCTGTATTTAGAAGGCATGCCTGGCTTAAGGAGCAATCCTTGCCAGATCCTGTTAAAGCAAAATTACTGGATGCTCCCTTAAATCAGGACCGCCTGTATGGCAACAAGGCAGAAGAAGTTCTTAAAAAGATGGTGGAAAGAGCTAAATCTATGAAAACTGTTAAAGATTTTTTACAAGTACAACCTCCAAGATTTAGTAGGCGTTGGCCTTCTAAGAATTGGTCCTTTCCTGCCTCTTCCAGACCTTCTCAGTCCAAACCCAGATCCAGCAGAGCACCCAGGCTTCAGTCCCAGGGGACGCACAGGACTAAGCAGTGGAGGGCCTCTACTTCCAAATCTGGGAGTAATAAAACTCCCCCCTATGGTAAACTGTTTCAATGACTTCTTTTTAAAATTTCCAAGCACTTCTCAACTGACTGCCCCTTTGGGGGGAAAGATTGCACTTCATTCAAAGAACTTGGGGACTCATTACCCAGGACAAATGTGTTTTAAATATAGTGTCCCAAGGATACAGATTTCGCTTCCACATGTTGCCAACTCCAAATGGTTGGCCGGAAATATCTCCAAATCAGTTGGCAGAGGCCCAAAAGCAAGTACTCTCTCTCTTAAACATGGGGGCTATTAAGTTGGTACCAGAAGAGGAAAAGGGACAAGGTTTCTACTCGAGTTTCTTCCTGGTACCCAGGAAAGGCAATTCATGGTGTCCTATCCTGGATCTGTCTACTCTAAACACCTTTTTGGTGATTCCAAAAATCAAGATGCTGACTCTTCACCAGTTGCTTCCCATGCTAAGCAAAGATGCCTGGTTGACAACATTAGATTTAAAGGAAGCATACCTGCACACCCCAGTCAGGGAATCTTGCAGAAGATACCTACGCTTCAAAGCAGGATACACGCACTATCAGTTCTCTGCACTGTCCTTTGGCTTATCTACTGCGCCCAGGGTATTCACAAAGTCCCTAGCTCCAGTCATTGCATTCTGCAGGCAAAGAAATTCTCAAATATACCCATACCTGGACGATTGTCTAATTCAAGAAAGAAAACCAGGACATACTTTTGAATCATCTGGCTTTTGTACAAAGGGTGCCAACTTGTCTGGGGTACACCACAAACGAAAATAAATCTGATACCCTGTCAACAAATTATATTCCTGGGAGCAAGTTTGAATACAACTTCCCAGATGGCTTGCCTCCCGCCAGAGAAACAAATACACTTGACAACCTACTTCAAACAAGTGGCCACAAAAACCCTGCTATCTGCAAGACAAATACTACAAGCCTTGGGGTTCATGGCCCGCTGCATTCTTCTAATTCCATATGCAAGACTGCATATGAGGAAACTACAGTGGTATCTAAAAAGCCTATGGTGTCAACATTTTCAGGATCTAGAAGCAGTGATTCCTATCATTCCTTGCCTATGCCTAGAGTTCCTCTGGTGGGCAGAGGCCTGCCACCAGAACAAGGGACTACCATTCACACTACCCCCTGTCGCCCAAACCCTAACAACAGACGCATCAGACTATGCATGGGGGGCGCACCTGGCAGGGAAGTGCATTCAGGGCAAATGGAACCCAATTCAAATGCACCTTCACATCAATCATAAAGAAATGTTAGCTGTACAGAATGCTCGGACAGCCCTCAAGGACCACATTCTTCCAGGACAATTAATGGTAAAGACGGACAACACCACTGTTATGTGGTACATAAACAAGCAGGGGGATACACATTCTTACCCCCTCTGCATACTAGCCATAGCATTGTGGAACACAGCCTTGAGCTACCACGTGCATTTACAAGCTCAATTCCTGCCAGGAAAACTAAATACACTGGCAGACAGACTAAGCAAAAACCTCATGGACCCACATGAGTGGAAACTGGAACCAAGGATTTTCAACATGTTGACAAGCAAATGGGGGAGCCCAGATATAGACCTGTTTGCCTCCCCCCAGAACTATCAATTGGAAAAATGTTGCACAAGGACTCCCCACAGACAAGCTTGGAAAGTGGATGCTCTGTTCTTCATCTGGAAAAAAACTATCAGTTTGTCTTTCCTCCTCGGCCCTCCAATGTACTACTAAAGATCAAACATGACAAGATAAGGATGATTTTGATTGCACTGGACTGACCTCGCCAACCCTGGTACCCCCTCATGCGCAGCGTGTCACTGTTGGCCCCATGGCACCTGTCTCAGACTCCTACCCTGCTGTCTCAGCAGGAGAACCAGATTCTGCACCCTCAGCTTCAAACACTGAACCTAGCAGCCTGGCTAATTACCTAAGCTCTCCTTTACCATCCCTCAGTAAACCAATGATGGATGCCATTTTAAAGGCAAGGAGGCCTAGTACTAGAAAATCTTATGCTGAAAAATGGAAAAGATTCTGTGCCTGGAACCAATCTCAAGGGCTAAGCACAGCAGTGCCCAATTTACCTTAGGTTTTACAATACTTAACTGAGATGCTTCACAAGAACTTGTCTTTTTCCTCAATAAAAAATTCATGCCTCAGCCATTTCAGCGCATTATAACACAGAACCTCCCCTCTTCTCTCATCCACTGCTCAAGCAGTTCCTCAGAGGGGCCAAAAATTTAAGACCACCCAGGAGAACTCCAACTCCAGCCTGGGACCTTAACTTTGTATTGGAAGAAACTCACCCTTCCACCTTTCAAGCCACCTGCTACTGCAGATTTAAAATTCCTTTCTTGGAAAACAGCTTTCCTTTTAGCCATCACTTCAGAAAGAAGGGTACCTGGATTACAGGCCGTTATGGCAGTGGAGCCTTTCATCATCTTTTATGCAGACAGGGTGTCCCTCAGGACCATTCCCTCTTTCATGCCAAAGGTGGTATCCATTATGGCCTTTAATCAGTCCATTCATTTGCCAACCTTCTTTCCTAATTCACAGAACAAAGGGGAATGGATACTGCACTCTTTAGATGTGCACAGACAACTTAGATTCTACTTCGACAGGACTAAACCTCAAAGGAAATCTGTACAACTGTTGGTGGCATTTGCTGCAGGGACAGAGGGGAAGGCTATTTCAAAGCAAACCATCTCCAAATGGATAGGCCATTGCATTCATTTCTGCTATAAGCACCATGGAAACCCTATCCCACAGGGGATCAGACCCCACTCAACCAGGGCTGCATCTACCTCTACAACCTTTCTCAGAGGCATACCTACCAGAGAAATCATAGAAGCTGCTACCTGGAATTCTATACATACTTTCACCAAGCATTACCATTTGCCAATTTTCTCTAAATCCAGAGCTGGCTTTGCCACTGCAGTTTTGCAGGGCCATACAGCTGGTCCTAATGCTATCTAAATTCCTCCTCCCATTCTTAGCTTTGGGAATCTACCCAAATGTAATGTCTGCAACAGTGAAACACGAAGAACATAGTATAGTTGTGTACACTTACCATAAATGCAGATGTTTGAGTGTATTCTTTGTTGCAGTCCTGGTTACCCTCCCTCCAGCCTCCTGACTTCTTTTGGCTATACCTCTTCTCTCCTTTTCAATGCTTAAAAGCTTTTTGGTGTATTTGCTTTTTTGTTGGAGGTATAATTTTGTATATTTATAGATTTAATTGCTTCCTATTAAGGGGGCACCTGACATCTGGGGCAAGAAAACTGATGAAATGTCATTGGCTGCATGTTTTATACCCCTGATGACCTGATGTTATGGAAGAAGAGACAGCAACTGACATCGGACCCAAGACTTTGTTAATCAGGCCGACTGAAGGCTACTGCAAGCAGATAACCCAAATGTAATTACTGCAACAGTGAATACACTCGAACATCTACATTTATGGTAAGTGTACACAACTATACTTTTCCCTTAAGAGCACACAGAGACCACAGTCAGTCTGGGGCTGGTTTCTCCCTGTTTTTCCAGATCCCCAATAAGACGCCCCAGTAAAACAACTATAGAGTTGAGATCTCAGCTGAGTAGCCAGGCCAAGACCTCCAGCACGTTTTCTGTCCAACCAGTGCTTCGTGTCCCTGCCCAAGTAGCTGAGACACACACTCTTTGAGATTTGATTTATGCACATGCACACACACACACACACACACAGACACACACACACACACACACACACACACACACACACACACACACTCACGCACAGACACCTGGAAAAGGCTGGCACAGGTTTACTACCTATGCCCCCTTTTACCCAAACTATAAGGTAGTTTGTACTGCCACCAGACACTCCTTATTAACTACTTTAAGGTCCTTAGCAAAGGGTGTCCAATCTTACTTTGTAATGTTATTGTTAATTCAAATGGTAGTTTGACCAAGAGCAAGGCTATTAGGAGTGGCCTGCACAGTGTCACCAAATAAATATGCAAGTACGCTAACAGCTTAAATATTTCTAGACAAACCAGCCACAATTGATAGGTTAAAATAATAAATAAATAATAAAAGAACAAGACAATACTAAATATGTATTCACAGTGACTTCAGAGGTCAAAATCACAGGAAATATTTAAAACAAAATTACAGGACAGTCTCAAATAAATACAGAAAACATCTAAACTAATATTTACTATATTCCGTACTGAATCTAAAAGAAATTACTGTACCCTAGTTGACTTACTTACAGAGCCAGGCAAGATATATGTGATGAGTGAGGTTTCCCAGGGGGTTGGGAGGATGGCCTAATGGTTAAGGTGTTTGCCTTACAAACACAAGGTGCAGGATTTGAGTCTCACAGGGGATAATTGGCTAGACTTGCAATGGCTTGCAAGGGCAGTTAGCCTAGTACTAACCTATGAACCTCTGAACCTATGATGCCAAGTCAAAGACAAAATACAAAATGCAATGTCTCTCTGTAAGAGTTCTTAAATTAATATCTCAAATATAGCTTCTGGGATATTTGCAGGATGACATCACTTTTGTCATCTGACTATCCCAGGTGAAAACCTCCTTTGCTAAAAACTGCCAGCAATTAGCATTTCCCTGTGAAAATACATAAATAAGGACTTCTCTTAGATGTAAGGCAAATGGTGAAAGTTGTAAAATAATTTACATTCCTCCACATGTAAAGACAATACAAAAAACTTCTAGTTCTAGACATTGTGTCTGTTACTGCACTGAAACTGAGGGATAACATATTTTGTTTATGGCCCAGCTATAAAATAACTTAACCTCAACAATTCTTCTGAAGTTTTGCAAGTTAATCTCCTGTGTTTTAGTCTCCTCTCTTAAACAGTTACAGTAGTGTATAAAAAGAACCTCTTCAGCACACATGTCTGTACAATATGACATACAGTTCTAATACATTTGTAACAAAGGCATATGAATCATGTTGCTATTCACAAATGACACACAACCACTTACAAAATTCCAGATAGCTGTGCTGGCAGTATCTCCCTCTGTCCCACTTCTGTATACAGTAAACTCTCAGTTATCTGCAACTCAATCAACCAGAAAAAAGAAGAAATGCAATACTATTTTCATGTGTTGTACTTTCTGCCCCTCCCCCGCACACAAAAACATACCTTACATTTTTAGAGTTTTAAAAAGGAAGATGGGAATAAACTCCCTCTCTCCCCAACCTAAGAACAAGTCAAACCAAGCAAATAGTATAGGGTACAGTATTAGTCAGGCCTATTTTAATAGTAACTCTCAAACAACCAGAAACTACAGTTATCAGGCATCTACCAATCCCCATGGGTGCCAGTTAACTGAGTTTACTGTAAATCATATTAATATTCACAAATGACATATAATTGTTTACAAAATTCCAGATAGCTAGGCTGGAAAATATTTCCTGTTGTGGCAGAGGCATTCCTGAAAGGTGTTTTCATACTCACACCTAGTAAAAATCACATACCTCCTTAAACCTGAGTCTAGTTTTGGAAGGTTTAACTAAAAGCCATATTCAAGCCAGCTTCCCCTGCTCAGCTTAAATTCCTCTCCTGGAAGTCAATGTTTTTGGTAGTCATCACTGCAGCCAGGAGAATTTTAGAGCTGCAGGCTTTATTTTCTTCCTCTCCTTACCTCATTTTTGACAAATATAGTGTGTGTCTCAGGACAAATCCTTCCTTTGCTCCAAAAGTAACTACTGAGTCAAATTTTTGCCAACCTCTTCATGTGCCTGTTTTCTTCCTAAATTACTCTAACAAGGGCAAGTACATGTTGCATACCCTAGATATGGACAGACAGTTACACTGAACCAAACCTTTTATAAAAGATGCCTAACTCATTATTGCCTTTGCTGCTAATAAGTTTGGGGAAAAGGTTTCCAGTAGTCCCCTTTCTAGGTGGTTGCCAGATTATTGTATCACAGGCATTTATATGAACTAAAAAAAGACTTTACCAAGTAAAACTAAGGTACACTCCATTAGAGCTGTCTTCTTTAGGTCTTCTTCAATTAATGATGTTTGTAATGCTGCTACTTGGTCCACCATACATAGCTTTATCAGCCATTGCGCTTCCTTCGACTCTACCATTCTAAAAGGTCTTCTCTCATTAGCACACACAGGAAAGTTTGTAGCTGGGGATTCTGGCCCATATGTTGGATTGGATGGACTAAGTGAACAGGATGCAAAAGTTGTGAACTCACCGTAATGATAGATCCTTTCTTTCATGTTTGTCAGATACAACCATCCTCCTTCCTTCTTCTGTAAGACTGGAAGGATTGTCTTTTTTCTCCTATGACTTTAGTTCGTCTGTTTTTCATTTAGTTCTCAGGGGTTTTTTGAGATCTGAGGTAATTTATGGGACTATGCATTATGGGAGGGGGAAGGTCTGGAGGGCTTGAAGCCGAAGCACTGATGTTTCTGGGTCAGATCCAACAAGCAGCTCTGAGGACCTATGTGTTGTATTGGAAGGACATTAATAAAAGGATCTATCATTATGGTGAGCATTTAACGTTCATTTTTATTGTTTCATGTTTTTGAGTAAGGCACAACTCCAGATCCTTGTAAAATTGAGGAATTGCATGTAATGATACCACTGACAAATGCGAAGAATGTTAGGAAATTACGTGAGATCAATAAATACAGTTCATCTCTTATTAAGTTTCAGCACAGTTATAGCTCCACTAAGAAAGTTACTGAAAAAAAAGGCTTTCCTTTCAAATAAGATTAAGAAATGTAAATAGCTTTAAAATATTTATAGGAAAGAAATTCAGCTAGAGTTATGCAGTGTGACCATCACTGTGAAGCCAGTCTTCAATTAGATACAAGTCAGAGAGTATAGGTGCCAAACTAAGCTAGAGACATGAATACCGATAACAGCTGAAGCATATAAAAGATGATCTTTATGTGATGTCTGCTGATTAATAAAAAGGAAGGAGTAGCACACTTTGTGAGCATGAGCACTTTAACTTATCTTTGTAATAATAGTAATAATAAAAATCCTGTTTCCTAAACAGGTTGGCCACTGGTCACACAGTCCTTTTTCAGCGATGACCTGGGACCAATGTTCCGGTAAGTGACTTGATCAAGATCATACAGGAGGCAAATGAGGGCAGTGAGAATCAAACCATGTACCACATAAACTAAAGCTTACAACCTTAACTTCTGTGCCAAGTGACTTTTAGACTAATCATAAAACGCAAAACTCTAAAGATTATTTTAATAATTTGGAATAATTGCCTTGCTTCCTCATGTAGACGTTTGGCACTCTGACAATGACCCAGGTGGCCAAAGTTCATTTAGGAGTCCCAGTGCCTTTGCTGGAAGCCAGGGAGAGAAATGAGTGAAAGGACATGGCCTGCTCACTTGTACTGGTATGGAGGGTTGGTTTTGGCCACTTGGTGAGCACATGGAGTGGTGTAATTTCTGTGGCCGAGATTAGAGTAACCACTACCTGTGCTTGAGGACAGGAGGGCAGAGCTGCTTGGTGGCAACATCCCTTCCACTAGTAAGAGACGACCAGTGCCATCAGCTGTAGTGCATCTCCTTCCCTGGTGAAGCCAAGCATACATAGGGGATGCAAGGCTTAAGAAAAAAACTGAACCACCAGGTGATGGCTGCCTAAATGATGGACCATCCTGGATGACTTTCATCTTGGTGATGTGGAACAAATGAGAGAGTTCACTAGGAGGGGCTGTTTGCAGCATGCATTAGGAGGTGAGAAGAAAATAGTTTTAAAGTAATTGCACTAAATTTGATAGGGGCATTTGCAACTGTCTCTGCTCTGCATGAGCTGGGTAAGTTTTCAACTTTTTAGTGGAATTTTTGTGGTATATGTAAACTGTAACACTAACAATGCAGATTTTTATCTTTTACAATAATGCAATGCATTTGTATCTCTTTAGTTACTTCAAAACCTGGAGTAATCTAATGTAAGGCTTTTGGAATCTCACAGTGTATCTTCTGATATACTTGCTTTTTTTTCCCCCATACATGTGTATGCGTATTAGAACTTAAGCAGTATATAGCAAACAGGTGCAAAAAGTAGGAATACAGTGCCCAAATAAAATAATGAAGTGGAGGTGAGGCTTAGGGAGTAGCACAGGAGGGTTAGATCACAAAAGAAGAAATACAAGAAATAGAGATGTATGGGGTACGTGTTAAAAGGAACTGAAATGAAGAAAACATACAGACTTTGAGGTACAGCAGCTGTGCACTACTGAGGGCAAAAGAACAATAAATTGGAAAAAGATAAAGGGATATGATGAGTTTGAGGGAACGGTATACATGTGTTAGGGGACATAAGAGAAGGAAGAAGAGAAACTAGATAAAAATAACATAGTGAAATAGAGGTTCACAATTTTTCAAGAACTAAGTAGAAGATTCCAGTGTGTCATACGATACACAGATTAAGAAACTAAGTGAAATTTTGTGAGGTTGATGGACAGGAAACAGTAATGTTGCAGTCTGAAAGAAAAAAGTAGGCTTCTGGTTGAATACTAAAGGAGTGATTACTAACTGTGATAAAAAATGTACCTTGTATGTCAGAAAGAATTGCAAGAGAAGTCATTATAGGTTTGTAACAGAATGTGCATTTTAATCAAAACTATCAAAGTTTGATAGTGGAGGTGAGGCTAAATAGTACATAGGCTGTTGCAAATGGGTGCTGGGCAATTAAAAAAATATGTATGTATGCATGTGTGTATATATATATATATATATATATATATATATATATATATATATTCAGAAATCATCTCAATGAAACAAAGTGCTTTCAAATAAATGAGACTAAATTGAGTTTTATCATGACAGGAAAGCTCCTCCTCCCGACATATTGTCTGTACACCAGACTTAATCAATTCTGGAGTCAGGCCATTGCACCTTAGGGCAACAGAAAATCCCCTTCTGTGGTAACCCCATTTGTCGAATCTAGGATTTGGCCAGTTGTGAATTATTAATTGCAGAAATATGCATAATTTGAAAGCTAAGAAAATGCACTGCATGTAATGGGTTTTAAGGGTTTTTACTATATCCTTTAATATAAGTAATATGTGAAAGAAACCGTATTGTGATGAGTATTCAGTTTTAGTCTAATAAAATATGAGAAATTATGTACTGTCTTTCAGAATAGAGAGTAATAAATTAAAGTTGTCATAAAGTTTTAAAGTAGACTTGATTAGGTATTGTTATTAGAGGACAAAGATTATGCAGAAAAAGCTGTCAGAAATTAATTCTTAGCTTTCTATGTTATTTCCTGAGATAAAAAGTAGTCCTTCTAATAGGTATTTGAGTAATCATTTGTGACCAGACCCTGAAATGTGTGACAAATGGAGACTGTGGTAGAAAAGACACTTAGCTGTGATGAGTATATATAATAGCTTTACAGAATAGTAGACATTTAAAAATATACTATTTTTTCAAGAAAAGAGAATATGTTAGTATAGTATGCTAGTAAAAACACTGAACTTAATGTTTCTAAAGTCAAGAAAAGCCAGGAAAAGAAATAGAGAAATTTTAATACAAGGAACAGTTAAAGGAAACAGTGTAAAGTTCATTAAAAATAAAAAAGTGAACAAGTTGCCGTAGAAGAAGGGAAGAATGACATACTGTAATAAAAATCTTTGAGCAAGGCAAATATTTAAGTACTGGAAACCATTCATTACAAAGAACTGACAAACTGGAAAGGTGACAAGAGGACTTTAAAGAGTAAATTGTAATGGGTAATTTTTAGGAGTGATACAGTGAAGTAGCAGTCAATTTTGCTGCCTCACAGGACTTAGTTCCTGTACTTTCTTTCTGGCTAGGCTGCCTTCTTGTGTGTAATCTGCATGTCCTCCTTGAGTCCTATTTTTTTTTTTTTGCAGTGTCTTCATTTACTCCCGCATTCCAAAGACATGCTGGTAGTTCATCTGTCAGACCTGTGAACAGGGTTTAGTCATGATTGCAGGCTGTGTCTTCACATATCCAGTGATAGATCAATGTCCTGTCTAAGATTGGTTATCTGCCTTTTGCCCATTGACAGGGTAGTGCCTGGCTCCTTTGCAACTCTGAATGTGAACTGTGAAATATGATCTTTTCAAATGCTTTTTCCTGTCCCTGTTGTCTGTCCACCATCTAACTATTGCCAGTGCTGCCCATTTGTTTTCTGTCATGGGGATAAAAAACATTTGTGGCACAACCATCAACCAGGCAGCCATGAAGGGTGTTTTTCTGTTTTATGGCCTAACCTATCTGTCCAGCGGCTAATGTAATGGTTCATTGCTCCTTTCCCTGTGGTCATATGTGCAGACACAGTTGGCATAATGGTCGAGGTCTGTGCCTACCATGCACAATGTACAAGGTTCAATCCTGGCTTCCAGCCATAGCCTATACAGAATGTGTTTGTTATCCCTGTGTCTCTGTTATGTGTCTCCCCATCTACCAAAAAACTTTCTGGGTGTTTCCCCTTCAAACTCACCCAAGAATGGATTTGAAGGCAGCAGTATAGAGTCTAGATGGTGCCCTTCAGGGAAAATTGGTATAAATCAGTGGCCTAAGGCATCGACTGTGATGCTTACTATCCTCTATTTAGGATTGTGCACTGTGTAAAAATCAGCTCTATGTGATTTGGTCACAGTTGTCACCAAAAATGCTCATGTATATTTGCCAGTGATAAGAGGGTTGAGGATCTGGCCTACTCTGACCTGCACTAAAGAGCTATGTTATTAGTGGGGGAAGTCTGTTAAACTCTATTGGCCAGTGTGTGTCCACCATAAAGCCCAGCAGCTTTGATTACCATATCTCTGTTGAAAGCTGGACATAAAACCAGTCAACTTACCAAGCATGAGCTCGGTAAAAGGTTCTGTCTAGGTGACAAGATGGAAGGTCAGAGCAGCAAATCCACTTGGCTTGGGATCCAGGGTCTGCAGATAGTCACAAGATTGTATACAAAAGTAGGCAACACGGGTAGACTTTCTCCTTGTAGGGAAAGGGTATTGGGATAGAATTAGTGATTGCAAAGTAGTCCGTAATGAAGCAGTTGGACCACAGCATAAACCGTTGGTTGCCACAATCATATGGATGGTCAGAGAAGGCACTATGATCAACAGAGACTAGGCTGAAGACCTGGAAGCTGACTGGAGAGACAGCACAAGAATTCAAGGAAATACTCCGGCCTCTATCTGCTCATGAAGAAACGGAAGTAAGTGGAGTTGGAAAAGAATGGCAGTGCTTCAAACAGCATGTGTAAAGACTGTGGAACAGATATGCATCTGAGGCAGGTTTGGAAATAAATAAGGTAGATAAAGGAGAACTGGAGAGACATTCCAAAGACATGTATCTGGAGCATTTCTCCCCGGGCCTCTGCTGAAAACAGGCTCTGAGGAACCTAGTCGGACTTTCCCGGTCAACAAATGATAAATAAATAAATAAATAAACTGGTAGTGGAATGCAGAAGGTCAGGAGGTCATCAAAAGAAAGACGTTCAGGAAAATATGAGAGATGGAAAATATGGACCAGGTTAAGAAGGAATACTGATTGGCTAAGAAAGCTGTTGCAATAGCAAAAGCAAGACATCAGAGGCACTCTACTAGCTTCTGTAAAGTGACTCAGCAGATGGCACAAAGAAACTCTATTAGTTTGCATGGCAAAGACAGAAAGATAAAGACGGTAGTCATCAGATATCCTTCATAAGAGATGCCAGCAGTAGCCTACTCAGTAGTCTACAAGGCACTAAAGGCAGATGGAAGGAATACTTCCAGTATCTTCTGAATGCTGAAACCACACACAAGCTGCAGACACAGCTTACAATAAAAGGTAATTAGCCTACCCGAGAAGAAGTAAGAACAGCAGGAAAATTAAGTCAGGGAAAACAGCAGGCTAAGATAAGGTCATAGCAGATATGATCAAGATGTTGCATGAATTAGAGGAGAAATGGCTCCAGAAGGTGCCCATAGCAGTATGGAGAGAAAGGTGTATCCCAGATGTCTGGGAAATAAGCATTCTAATGCCAGTACACTAAACAAAAGGGTCTTTCACAACTGTGGGTAGTATAGCGGTATCAAACTCCTATCACATTACATGAAAGTGCTGGAGGGTGATTGAGAAATTAATGCACGGAGTAAGAAAGGAAATGAGCAGTTCAGATTCAGATTAGGACTCAGGATGCAGCATAACTGACCGCATGTTAAATGAGACAAATAATGAAGAAGAAGCTAGAGAAGAGAAAAGAGCCCAAATGGGCATTCCTAGACTAGGGAAAGCATATGAAGCAAGCTAATTTGGTTAGTACTGCAGTGGGTCACAGAACCATTTGTAGAGTTAGTGCAGGCTACGTACAAAGACCCAGTGAGATAAGTCCTAACAGTATCTGCACTCACAGAGGAGTACCTAGTCGGAGGGAGTGAGAATCAGAATTCAGGTCACACTGCTTTTTATACTGGTGATGGACTAAATTATGAAACAGCTGTGGGAGGGGCAGATCAACAAAGTTGCGGTATGCAGATGATTTGGCCTTACAGGCAGACTTTTAACAAGAATTTTTGCAAATGATAGAGGACTGGAGTGGAAAATTGAAGGCAAACAGGATGAAACTGAATACAGAGAAGACAGTTGCAATGACAACAAATGGATGAAATCAGAAGAAGCTGAAAACGGAGATAGATGGGGAAATAGTGGAACAGGTAAACAGCTTCAAATATTTCACGTGGGTGGTTGAGGAGAAAAGAAGCCTGAATAAGGAGGTCAGAGCTATTATCATAGTGACTGTAGCTAAATGGCACAGTGTGTCAGGGGTAGTATAGTACAGAAGAATGTCAAAGAAGCTGAAGAGTAATGTGTACAAAACAGTGGTGTGATTAGTACTACTGTACAGTACAGGTACCTGGGTAGTGAAGACAGAGGAGTTGAAGAAGCGAGAGGTGACGGAGATGAAGTGCCAGAGATGGGTGGTAAAAAGCACATTATGAGACAGATGAAGAAATAAGGACGTCAGCGCAGAAGCCAAAGTTGCTGTAATTGCAGAGAAAGTCAAAGAGAACAGTTTACAGTGCTTTGGGCACATGTGCAGGAAAAAAGACAATCTCTCCCAAAGGACCAGTCACAATACCAGTAGATTGCCAGGCACCCAGTATTACTGCTGCACAGGTTAAAACAGCACTGTCCAAGGTCAAGAATACAGCTTCTATGGGACCTGACAATATCCCTGGTTGCATTCTACATGAACTACAGAGTGAAATGGCACCTCACCTGTGTGCCCTGTTCAGTCACAGCCTCACCTCAGGCTTTGTCCCTAACGGATGGCGCACTGCTACAGTCATCCCTCTCCACAAAGGAGGAGCGACTACAGACCCTGGGAACTATCGCCCCATTAGCCTGATGAGTCTGATATGCAAAGCTATAGAGCACATCATCATGGACCTAATAAACAAGGATATAGGGAATCCCAAACTCTGGATCCCACACAGTTTGGCTTTGCGAAGGGTAGATCATGCCTGCTCAACTTGGTTGACTTCTTTGAGTCAGTCACCAGAGCTGTGGATGAAGACAAAGTGGTTCATACAGCCTACCTAGATCTGACCAAGGCTTTTGATACTATTCTCCACTCAGGAATCATAGAAAAACTCACTAAGCTTGGCATCAACCCCTATATCACTAGGTGGGTTGCAAACTGGCTCACAGATAGAACCCACAGTGTGAAAGTAGCTGACTCCAGGTCAGACTGCCGACACGTCACGAGTGGAGTCCCACAGAGTTCGGTCCTGGGTCCTGTCCTGCTTGGTATCTACTTCTCTGAAGTCCAGGCCAACACGAAGGGACTCTGGCTGACAAAGTTTGCAGACGAGTGCAAGTTGGGAGCTATTATTAACTTCCCAAGTGATGTTGACATCCTACAGAATGGACTCACGAAGACCAATGACTGGTGTCAGAACCATGGCCTTAAGCTTAATGCCAAAAAGTGTCATCATCCCCTTTGGGAAAAACCCGGTTCCTATGAATTACCACATTGATGATAGTCCACTGATCACAGAGGCGTTATAAGAAATCTGGGAACACAGGTTGACAGCAACCTCTCTTTTGATCACCACATTGCCACTATGGTCAGCAAGTCCTTCTATGTGGCACATCGGGTCTATATTAGAACATCGAAGTTTCAGAACTTCAGATGTTCTAATATCGACCCCTAATAAGCGAAAGCTGAAAATAGCAAAGTTTCAGAAAACTGAATTCTTTCCTAGGGAAAGAATTTGGTTGTCCGTTCCTGTTGCTTCACTATTTTCAGCACTGTGGTGGAAAGTTACGGGTCGGGTTCAGGTAAGTGTGCGATTGTGTGGACAAGAGGGTTAAGGCGGGTTAGGTGAGTTAGGGTTAGGGTGTGGGTCAGGTAAGCGTGCGAATGTGTGGACGTGAAGGTTAGGGCGGAGTAGGTGAGTTAGGGTTAGGGCGCAGGTGAGGTGTGTGTGTGCGATAATGACGGACCTTAGGGTTCGGGTTTGGGTTAAGGTAAGTGGGTAGATAGTGGTGTATGTACAGTTGAGTGTAGTGTTAGATGTAAGATTTTAGGTGTATGTGTGTGGATTGCTGTTTGTATGGTGTGTTTGTGTTGTGTGTATGTGTTTTGGAATAGCAAATTTTTTCCCTAGGAAAAAATTTGCTGTTCTGAATTTTCGATATTATCAGTTTTCGGTTACTAGGGGTCGATATTAGAACATTCGAAGTTCTGAAACTTCGATTTTCTAATATAGACCCGGCACATGTCATTACTAAAGGTTTTGCATCCAGGAAGAAAGAGGTCATTGCCTCCCTGTACTCTTCTCTCATTAGGCCAGTCATCGAGTACAATGCCCCATTTGGCATGTACATCAACAGATACCTGCAACAACTGGAGAGTCCACAAAAGTACCTTACAAAGAGGATCCTAGGCCTTAAACACTTGTCCTATATGGACAGACTCAAAAAATTCCAACTATTCTCTGTCTCATGTCGTCTACTTAGAGGCGATCTCTGCTTGACTTACAAAGCCATGTCTGACCCAGCTCTGTTAGAAGTGCTACATCTAAATAAATCCCAATCTCTCCACACCACATGCTCCAGAGACCTCAACCTCATTACCACAATCAGCAGAACATGCTGGAGGGACAGGTTCATAACCCAGAGATTGTGCATGCTGTGGAACAGATTTCCCATACATGTCAAGCAGAGCACCTCACTGACCCTTTGAAGAGAAATCTTGATGAGTGGATGGGAAACAGAAAATTCACCCCGTGGATAACTCCAGTGGCTCACTTGATAGAGGCACTGGGAACTAAAGTCGGGTGGCACTATGCCAGGGTAATCCTTTGGCTAGGCTTGTAAGGGCCCCAGGGCTATTAGCCTAGTGCACACCTATGAACCTATGGTAAAAATGTGTGAAAGACAGAAAGAAGAGAGGAGGACATGATGGCGCACAGCAAAGGGATGGATAGTTTGTTTGAGAGAAGATCTGTAACAATCAGTCATGACCATTGAGGAAGGTAGGAAAGTGACTGAATCAAGAGAGAAATGTCGACAGTTGATGTGGCACCCTGGCCTTGCATAGAAAATGGGAAAAAAGGGATTGATGATGATGATGCATGTCCAGACACCTCCTATGTCTGCAGTAGGTATCAGCATTGCAGTGGGCTGCACAGCTGGTCCAGCACTGAAATCACTAACTAGTCATGGGTTATCTGTGTCATAGTTAGGGCTTTTCCCCTGAACACCACATAAAACTACTGTTCAATCTCAGCCTTACTACAGGATATGTACCCAAAGAGTGGCGTACAGCAACAGTGGTCCCTCTCCACAAAGGTGGTGCCTCAACGGATCCTGGAAACTATCGCCCCATAAGCCTGACTAGCTTGGTCTGCAAAGCTATGGAAAGGATCATCATGGACCTCATAAATAAAGATATTGTGGACCTACAGACACTGGATCCTACCCAGTTCGGCTTTGTTAAGGGCAGATCCTGACTCTTATAACTGGCCGATTTCTTTGAAACAGTCACCAAGGCCATTGACGAGGGGAAGGTGGTCCACACAGCCTACCTGGACCTCGCAAAAGCCTTTGATACAATATCCCACTCGGGCATTATAGATAAGCTCACCAGCTTAAATATAAACCCCTATGTCACTAGATGGGTTGCAAACTGGCTCAAGGACAGAACCCACATGGTTAGAATTGCTGGAGCCATGTCAGACTCCAAACCAGTTACAAGTGGCATCCCACAAGGCTCAGTCCTGGGTCCTCTCTTGTTCGGTATATATTTCTCGGAGGTACAGGCCAACACGGAAGGACTGTGGCTGACCAAGTTTGCAGATGACTGCAAACTGGGTGCCATAATCGACACTCCAGCCGACACAAGCATCCCCCAAAAGGGCCTCATAGAAACAGACAACTGGTGCCAGAGCCATGGCCTCAAGCTAAACGCCAAAAAGTGTATAGTCATCCCCTTTGGCAAAAACAAAGTGCCCACAAATTACCACATAGGTGGTAATCCATTACGTACAGAAGAAGTAATTAGGGACCTGGGGACCCAAGTTGATAGCAATCTCTCATTTGACAACCACGTGGCCAAAGTGGTTAGAAGAACATTTTATATAGCCCACCTAATCATGAAGGGATTCACATCTAGATCAGGGGAGGTCATCGTGCCTCTTTACTCATCCCTCATCAGGCCCATAATTGAGTACAATGCCCTTTTTGGGATGTACCTTGCCAGACACCTGCAGCAACTGGAAAGACCCCAAAAGTACCTCACCAAGAGGATCAAAGGGCTCAAACAGATGCCATATGCTGCCCGGTTAAAGAAACTCCAGCTCTACTCAGTGGCATACTGCCTGCTCAGAGGCGATCTGTGCCTGATGTATAAAGCCTTGTCCAACCTGGAATTAATGGACATGCTGTACCTCAGAAAATCCAAATCCCATCGAGCTACACGCTCGAGAGACTTGAACGTCAGCACTGAAATAAATAGGACATGCAGGAGGGACAGATTCATAACCCAGAGGCTCCCTTCACTCTGGAATAAAATCCCAGTCCAGGTTAGGCAGTGTCCCTCATTGACTCTCTTCAAGAGGAATCTTGATGAGTGGATGGGAGATCGTAGGTTTACCCCGGGTATCACTTCTGTGTCACTGTTAGACAGAGGCACAGTATACTAACCTCGAAAAAGGGCATAGCAAAATTAATTTAAAATGGGTGGCGAAAGCCAAACATACTCTGGCTAGGCTTATAAATGCCCTAGGGCAGATAGCCTAGTATGAACCTATGAACCTAAGCTCCTCAATAAAATGCAGTCTTGATAAACTGGACTGTTAGGCACTAGAAGTACTATATGGGTTGTCTTTATTTTGATAGTAGTGTGATTCTACAAGTAATCAATCTGAATTAAAAAATGAGAAACTGAAGCAAGTTATTTCATGAGAAGTATGGAATGATAAACGCATTGTATAAATATTAATACAGTATGATTAAAATATCTGTATGAAGGACGTATGAAGAATAAGTAAAAACATAAGTGTAAAAATAGCCCTGTTTTTGTAGACAAATGATAAAAATATATAATTTCTGCAACAAGCACATGGAGCTTTGGTTTAAATTCACATTCAAAGAATGACATCTCACAAAAGCAGTCCTTTATGCTGCACTGAAGTGTTAGAAGTAAAGTATAAACTGAAGATTGTGGTAAAGAAATGGATCTGTGAGGGTTTTAAATATAGTATTCAGCACTTTCTTGATCATTGAGTCTCCCGTGCCAGTATTAAATAATATGGATTAAAAGTAAACCATTGCAAAATGAGTGCAATATTTCTCAGGCAGGCGTTATCAAGCATTGGAATGGACTAACTGCAATAGTGGTTGTACAAGGACTGTCTGCAGGCTAATTGCAGGAGCCTTTAATGCAAATCCTAGAAAAGCATTCAGAAGGGATAGGGTATAGCAGGCTAGAACCACTTCTTGAAGGAAAGCACTGGTATTACCTCTAAGCCTTACACATGAAGAGCACACTTAATGTGCAGCATGTTTGGTCTACCTTGATTTTCGCTGTGTTTCCCTGTTTTAATGAGCCATCTAAATTAAGTCTTTGCTTTCTGGTAGCATTAGTGACATGTTTCTGTTGCTAATATTCCTTTTAAATGGGCTGTATACAAAATTATTTGCCGTCAATTTCTGCGCTTGTAACCACTCAGCTTTTTGTCATTCACAGTCGATGTTTTGTCATTTTTATTTGATGCCCTTTAACATGTTCTGTAGATGTTATAACAAAGGATTGGTCTTGGCTTTCAGAGTGATCATGGGTAGAGGAGACTGTCTCTGGAGAAAAGTAAGGAGTTTTGAAGAGTGGTCAGATAAGTCACAAATAAGATTTAATGTAAAAAAAAAAAAAAACACCGAGAAGAGGGAGCCAGAAAAATTATACTTGGTGGATTTGGTTACTCTAGATAGGCCAGAGTTGAAAAGGATGTGGGACTTATAATTTCCCTAAAGTAGAGTCATGCATTTTAGTGCAAAAGGGCTGTAGCAAAGGGCAGCAGGAGTGTGAATAGGTAGAGGAATGGTTGCTAGAGCTGCAGAAGTGTTTTTCTTTGCTCATAGCACTGCTGAGGCTGTGGGTACTGTGCCAAGTTCTGACCGCTGTTCAGGAAAGTGCCACTAATGGGATAGAACTCTACAGTACATATATACAAGGGTGAGGGGTTGAAGTGACAAGATTTTGACAAAATACTCCAGTAATTCATTTGAAGAGAAGAGCAAAGGATAGAGGTGGAAATGTATGAAGGCACAGCATTGTCTGGGGACAAATGGGAGAGGCATGGTCTAAAAAAATGAGGAAGGGAGAAGGAAGCAACATGTATCTGTTGAAAGAAGGTTGAGACAGGAATGTGTCTAGGAAGTTTTGCAGAGAGCAAGAGAAAGAAAGGTAGAGCTTTAGAATCTAATGGTAATAGAATCCATGAACAGAGCAGATCGATCACAGTTCATTTGGAAGGGGCAGCTACATAGATACTAACTTTTAACTTTGCATAGACCTGTTAGATTGTGCATCGTTTTGCATCAACACTGATAATTTACATATGTACTATATTTCTCAGTTTTGATCAGATTTGGTTAAAATAAAATGTACTTTCACATTTCACTGATCATTTGCACATGTAACTTGATTAAATTGTGTAAAATGGGGTCAAAGAAGAGGAATTTTTTGTGCATTTTTCCAGTAGATTCTAGAATACAGACAGTGAGAGCACTGGGTTTTGTCAGAAAGTGCCATATTCATCTATGCAACACTTTCACAGGCATACGTGAAACAGTGTATTTAGGGGAGATGAATATTTAGTATTTTATAAGACTGAAATGATTTTCTCTTTTAACAGGTGCTGAAAAATCCACCAGTTACAGGAATACTGATTGATTTGATAGGTTTCTCCTGTGAAGTCATTATTTCTTGAAACAGTGCTCACCCTTAATCCCTTATTTTTCTAGATTGAATGAATTATGTCTCAGACTTTTTCTTCATTTTTCAAAGAAATGCAGCCATTCTGAAAGGGTATACAAAAAAAGTGTAGCAGCAGGTATGTTGTAGGTAGAATATTTGTTTTATTAGCAATATTATTTCACTCACTTATTTTCATAATTTATTTTTGTAATTTTATTAACTGTGTTATGAGTTGCATTTGGTAGAGGGAACAGTGTTATATCTTATAGACCATGGGCTGAGTTTCTGGAGCACATACATTTGTGTACATAAGGTGTCTGTGCCAAATTTAGTGATATGAGCAAAGCTAAGTACCTACAAGTCACTCATATTCATCAGTGTGATTTCCTCTGAACATGATGGCCCTTTCTAATCCTAATGTGGGTGTATTAAGTAGTGAGATCAACTAGGAGGCAATTAAAAGAGCCAAAAGCTATTGGCTCCGCATACCTCTCAACTGTACAGATTTTTGCAAAATGTCCAGATTTTTGCCTCATATTTTTGGTCTTCTGGTAAATCATTGAGGACTGAAGTCTGAAAATAATAAAATACATTTGTGTTTCAGACTTCATACCCATCAGAAAATGTATGTTAATGCAAAACCTGTTGTTCTTTCAACTTTCTAAGTTTGTGAGAACAGTATTTAAAATTTCTCTATTTTTGAGCCTTTGTCCCCCCATTATGCATAACTCTGTCCAGATTTCTTGCTCTAAGAGGTTGAGAAGTATGATTAGCTGTCATTGTTGGGATTGTGAAGAGCACCTGTATAGGAGGGTCCAGGGGATGTAGCGGGGGGGGGGGGGTTACAGCAGTAAAGAGGAATGATGAAAGTGTTTGGGTGCCATGATGTGGCTAGAGCTGTCATCATGCTTAGAGACTCTCTGTAGCCAAGATAAAAGAATGGGGAATCAGCAAAGATTGGTGATGACCAGTCCTAGGCAGATAATGATCATGTTTCTCCTGCAGGTGCCACACAGCTTTCATTTGTACTGATCAGCAGATGCTTAGGTGACTATTGAACTACCGGAGTTGATTTACCATTCACCACTTGCTTGTTAAAAGGCTGCATTTTGTTCCTTCATACTTGATGGTGATCAGAACTGTGGCAGCTGGGCATCAGACTCCATGGTATGTCCAGCTACAGGCAGAATTGTGTTTGTTTCTGAGCTATCCTTTACACAGAGTAGTGTATTACTATTCATGATGACTACCTCATTAAATACCAGTGTACTTCTGTTATTGTCTTGGTTACCCTCTCTTTTTTTTGTCTGCTATGAACATCCCACCTTGTTAGTATATTCCCTCCTGCCTTTCTTGCCTTTTATTCTTTGTGCCATATGGGAGAGCTTGGATTTTTCCATCCATCTGCTGCTTGACCTTCCCTTCATCAGACAGTCTTTCAAAACCCAGTTTATCTAGTCTTGCCCAAGGTACTGACAGTACATATATATATCCTGCCCTCACACTAGTGTGCTACCATTATGTTAACATGCTTGCTTTAGACACTAACGTCTTGTGAATGTTGGTGTGTTCATTGGCAGTATTTTCTACCGGACTCTGTTTAGTTCAGCAGACAGGGGGGTTAGTTGTTCCTGACACACTTGAAATTGTACCAACTTTAAAATTCACCATATATTAATGACTTGAGCTGAAATCCAAGTTAATTTATATTATGAACTTTGGTGTGAATCTATAACTTGAAAAAGAAAAAGGTTGGTGTGACATCCCCTCTCTGGGCCAGTAATCAAGGAGCCTGAATCCTCATCACTGACACTGGAGAGGGTCATTCACTTGGAACAAAAAATAGATACACCCAGTATTTCCATATACAGCTCTCTCCATCAAGCACAGTTTCCCTTAAAAGCACACAGGGAACACATTCATTCCAGGGTTTGGGTTTCTCTCTCTCTATCCAGGGCCCATAGTAAGACTTCCCTCTGGCAGAGCTGTAGAGTTGAGTCCTTAGCCGAGTGTCCAAGACAAGTGCTCCACCACCCTCTCTTTGAAACCAGTGCTCTGTGTCCCTGTTCCAAGTAGCTGACACACATACTCGTTGAGATTTGATTTGCACACACACACGCACACACACACACACACGCACACAGACACACACACACACACACACACACACACACACACACACACACACACACACACACACACACACACACACACCTGGGAAAGGCTGACACAGATGTACTACCAGTGCCTCTCTGCCCAGACTATAAGGTAGACTGGATCAGACTCTACAAAGCCAGGTATTCTAAGGCTCTTTCAAGGGTACCCAGTTATACTTGTAAAATTAATATTAATGCAAATGGTAGTGTTTTGACTAATGCATTAAGGCTTTCAGGATTGGCCACAGTGTCAGCAAATACATATAAGTACTCCCAAAGGTTAAAGCATTCTCTAAAGGACCAGTCACAATGAAAAGTTTAAATATATTTAATAATGAATAATAAAAGAGCATGAAAATAGTAAATATCCATTTACAGGAAATACCAGAGTTTCTGTCACAGGAAATATTAAAATAACACAGATGCATAGATTCACACAGATACAAAAAAAAAACAGTACTTAACTAATCTTGCTATATTTTCCTCACCATTCTAAAGAATTACTACTCCCTTGTCAATTACTAGAACAAGGCAAGATAAAGTAGGAGAGTAGTTTTTTTCTTTGTCAGGTTCCAAAAACAGACTGCTCTGAGACTTCAGTCTCATCCAGTACTGAATCATCATTTTTGCCCCAGATTACAGAATGACATCACATACAGCTGGTCATCTGATTTCTGGTTCCCATACTACTCCCTTTCCAAGCAACTGACACAGAGTATCACCCATATTTGTCATTAATGCACACACATAGAACTTTGCTAAGATCTGTTGCAGCATCTGGAAGTCATAAAACAGTAAAGCACTTCCTCTCTTCCTACAGGAACTAATAAACTCTTCTCTGGCACAGATATTTTGTCTCTGGCTACAATCAGAACTGTAAGATACATTTTTATGGCCTAAATTAAGTAATTTAATTTCATATTATTTTTCAAAGTTAGCTGGAGCTGAGCTTAACCTCTTCTCTTCCAGTATCTGCTGTTACAATATTAGTTTCAATAGTTATAATATAGTCTGACATACAGATGTATTTCTTTTTCTGTCCAGCAGGACACAATGTTGGTACATTTTTAACACAAGCAGCTTTACAAACACATTTTTCAACACAAGTGTCTGTACAAATCAGTTTGATGTACAGATGACATATAATTCATTACAAAATTCTAGCAAGCTGTGTTGGCATATGTTACACATACTCTGCCATACGTCTCTAATGTCTCACATGGTCACAGCTGGTATTTGAACTTTACATTTAAAATGTGTTTGAATTTCCCCTTCAAATACATTTATTATTTTATTTTATTTTACTTATTTATTTATTTCAGTTTGATGACCGGGGAAGTCCACTGTGCCTAAAAAGAGCCTGTTTTCAGTGGAGGCCTGGGGAGAAAAGCTCCAGTAACAATGACAAACATATTAGCATATACATATACAAAGCAAAGAAATCATACAGCTTTATGCAGCATTCTACAGTAAAAAAATTCTAGATTCTACAAGAATAACAAAATCTAGCAGCTGTACAGTCTAAGAGACATTAACAGTGAATTACAACTGAAATGTTACATTCCACAATAACAGTAGTAAACATCTTGAGACAGAACATTCTAAGGGTCATTAACAGTGAATTACATTTGAGGATGAGAAATTTATTTACATTCAGAATATTAATCTTTTCTACTGCAATATCTTCATAGTTACGCATGTTGCACATTCTTTACTGACATAAAGTAAAACCTTTTAGTGGAGTGTTAATGATATGTCCGTGTATTGAAGAGTCAGATTTACTGAAATATTATCAGTCTGTATGGGTTATGAAAAGTACATAATATGTCATACTTTATTACTGTATCACTGCATGCATATGTTGCTGCACATACATTGCTGTGGTAGTAAAGTGAATGTATTTGCTTCAAATTACCATTGAGACTGTGTTTGTAATGGGTTCAGGTGCCTAGGCAGCGAGACATTTCCCTGTGACATATTTGGTTGGTGACACATGGCTGATGTAGCATACAGCTACAGCGAAATATGGCTGTTGTGAATTCCCTGTGGGCAAAGAGAAGCACACACTGCCATGACTACAGCTTTAATACCCAAGTGCATGGGGGCAGAAGTAGTAGTGAGTGTTGTGCTCGGTGTACAGCACATGCTTATGTAACTGCAACCTGAAGAAGTGTGCTACAGCATGGAGGAAATCCTGCATGCTACTGTAGTCATATTTATACTCCAGTATGCATTTAAGGTAATGTTCCGTAGAAACTATGAAGGGGTAGTGGTCCACACACATCAGTTGTAAAGGCACTGTCCATTGTGCACTGGATTTTTATGGCCACTGACAAGCCCACTAGACAGCCACATGCTGATGCCTGCCATACTGCCTGCTGTCTCATGTTGTCCTTGGAGCCATGGATATTATTTTCCCCTGTGCATTAGGTTATTCACACTGTGGGCATGGAACCACAATCTTTTCTTTGCCAACTTGGAATTTGCAACCACCATATTTCTCTGCAGCTGAATGTCACTTTGGCCATGTGTCCCCAGCCAAATGTATCACAGGGAAATGTCTCGCTGCCTAGGTGCCTGAACCCGAGACCTGGGTATCCGTAAGTCTAACTCCTCACATACTACCCGCTCAAAAGGCCTGAATCTAATATGCGACATCAACAAAAAATGCTGGAGAGACACATTTGTCTCCTACAGGCTGCCCCGTCTCAGGAATAGACTTCCCATACATGTCAAACAGAGTACCTCGCTGACCCTCTTCAAGTGCAACCTTGATGAGTGGATGGGAAACACAAATTTGTCCCAGGGGTTCCACCTGTGTCCCTCATTGACAGGGGCGACAGGTGTTGACTGAGGTTTCTTTTTGGGGATAAACTCTTGGCTAGGCTTGGAAGAGCCCCAGGGCCATTAGCCTAGTAAGCTCCTGTGATCCTATGACCTGAAATTTTCTTGGTCAGGCATCATTGCTTTTTTATTTTGGGCAGTATGGTTAGATAAAACAGTACTCTTTTACTGGTCTGAATCAAGAGAAATATAGAGGGATAGTAACTTTTTTTGGCTCTAGAAGATAGGCTTTTTGTAACTAGTTGGTCAAGGTAGAATACTTTCCTAACAATACTTGATACACGGTGGTCATTGGAGAGTTCATATACCAAAGTTCCTAATAATGGTATCAACTTTGAGGGGGTATTGTTTATGTGGCAGGTGCAGAAGTGTTCCTGTTTCCCAAAGTGTACTATAATGCATTTTTTCCTTTGAGCTCAAGTCCATAGTCACTGTAGCAGTTATTAGACCATCATTTATTTTGTTTAATTGTATAGTATCAATGTTTCAAGCAGGCTGAAGACCTCATAAGAAGTCAGACACTTTTTCAACAAACTAGTCACTAAACTGGTGTTTAAAATGGTTTAAGCTTTTTGAATTCCTACCTGAAATCTGGGAAGAATTCCTTGGTTTACCAAATCTGTGTTGAAAAAAAAATGAACCTACTTAGAACCAGAAGATTTGTCAGTATTTATTAAAAGGTTAATGTTTCTTGAATCCTCAGCATGAATTTAATGCAGCATTCCTGATGTAATTTTCAGGGCCAGAACCACAAGTTAGCTATTCTGTTGGTCTGTCCCATTCCCTTATCAGGTACCCCCTCAACTCTAAGTTCAGGGCCAAAAAAAAAAAAAGAAAGTACTCAATAACTGCCATTTATTAATTGTACGGATCAGCTGGTTCCTATGCGTAATAATAACAGGCGAATATCTGAACTTAATTAACAAAACACAAAACCTGATTCTGTGAAATACCAGAGTGTAAGAGATTGAACTAGAATTCATACTGAAAATATTCAATGTACTTGCTTGAAGTTACATATTATAACAATCATAATTATTAGTTGTACATATTGTATGGAACTGTGATGTTGGAACCTTATATTAAATTGTAACTGTTGCTGTTGGCAATTGCAATACACATCTAACCAACTTTAAATGTTAGCACTCAAAACACTGTCACTGCTAAACATGATGTGGATTTCTGGACTTGTAATTCTAAACAGATTTTAACCTTATATCAAAAGTGCAGTGAAAAGGATGGTACACAGCATAATAAAACATGTTTTGTATTTTTAAAAATATAACGTATGTTGGCAGATGGCTTAGAGACCAGATGGCTTAATGGTTAAGGTCTTTGCCTCCCATGAACAAAGTACAAGGTTCGATCCTGATCTCCGACCAGTGCCTGTTTGGAGTTTGCATGTTCTCCCTGTGTCTCCATGGGGTTTCTCCCATGTCTGAAAAACATGCTGAGTGTTTCCATCTCAAACTCACCAATGAATGGAGCTGTGGGCAGCAGCACAGACTCTACATAGTGCCCTATAGGGAGAAGAGTTGTACAGACCAACTGCTTTGGGCATCTACTGTGGTGTGCAGTATCCTCAAGATAGGTGAACACGGATCACAGACTGAATGCCGTGGCAGGGCTAGCCACTTGGTGGTGTAAAATATGGCTCTAGGTGATTCAGTCATGTTGACTAATGTCGCCAAAAGTGGGCATGGGTAGTTACCGGTGATAAGTGGTTTGAGGACCCATCCTACTCTGACCCACGCCAGGGACTCTTGCTAATGGTGGGAGGGGTATATGTGTGTGTGCCTGCCATAAAGCCCAGCAACCCTGGGTCAATAAGCTACTGGCCGCCCGGTGTCTAGTTGTCCAACCTGGGTTACCTTGGGATAGCTGTGTTGAGCGAAAGTTGGATGTAAAACCAACCAACCTGCCAAACATGAACTGAGAACTGCTACGCTTAATGTAGCTTCACTGGCAGGACGCAGCTTGGAAGTGAATGACATGATGTTAGGAGGCTGGAGAACCTTTGTATCCAAAAGACGAGATGGAAGGGCAGTGCAGCAAAGCCACTTGGCTTGGGATCCAGACACTACTACTCAGGTGGGGGACAGGCTAGAAATGGTGTTGGAATTGTGGTGAGAGAGAGGCTTCAGAAGACAGTGAGGGATATCATCAGAATTAATGACAAACTCATGGCAATCAGACTCTAGTGTAATGATAGGGTAGTATTCATAATCTCAGCCTATGCCCCACAACAGGATTGTGATAGTGAGGAAAAGAGTGCCTTCAGACAGCAGTTGCAGGACCTACTAGATAAATCAGGGCAACATGAATTGGTTTTGATAATGGGTGACTTGAATGCACATATCAGGACTGCCTGGGTCCACATGGGTGGGAGCAACAGGAGCAAAGAAGGAGAGACAGTCACAGGATCACATACAAGAGTAGCCAACATGCAACTCAGGTAGACGTCCTCCTAGTAAGGAAAAAGCACTGGGGTAGAATCTATAATTGGAAAGTCATCTGCAGTGAAACAGTCAGCCCACGGCTTAAACCATTAATTGCCACAATCAGCAGCAAGCTGTGATCAGAGAAGGCTGTAAGGTCAACAGAGTCCAGGCTGAAGACCTGGAAGTTGACAGGAGAGAAAGTACAGTAGATCAAGGAATTACTCAGTGCTCTAGCACCCCAAGAAGAGGAGGAAATAGGTGGAGTTGAAGAGTGGCAGCGCCTAAAGCAGCATGTGTTAGGACTACAGAAAAGACATGTGGCCGAGCCAGGTATGGAAATAAGGTATATAAGGAAAGCTGGTGGTGGAATGCAAAAGTCCAGGAAGTCATCAAAAGAAAGGAGTGCAGGAAAAAGTAGGAGATAGAAAATACTGACCAGGCTAGGAAGGACTACTGGTTGGCTAACAAAGAAGCTAAGAAAGAAGTTACAATAGCAAAGAATAGGCCATCGGAGGCACTGTACCAACTTCTGGAAAGTGACTCAGTAAGGGGGCACAAAGAAACTATATCAGGTTGCAAGGCAAAGACAGAAAGATAAAGAAAATAGTCAGACACCCTTCATAAGGGATGCCAGCAACAACCTGCTCAACAATCCACAGGACATCAAAGGCAGATGGAAGGTGTATTTCCAGCAGCTTGTGGATGAAGAAAACCCCACAGAAGCTGTACTGCTCCAGTAACAGCCTACAATGAGAGAAGAAGAGGAGCCCACCTTAGAAGAGGCAAGAACAGCACTAAGGAAGATGAAGTCAGGGAAAGCATTAGGCTCAGATGAGGTCACAGCAGATTAGATAAAGATGCTGGGTGAGATAGTGGAGAAATGGCTCCTGAGGGTACTAATAGCAGTGTGGAGAGAAAGGCGTATCCCAGATGACTGTAGAATAAGTATACTCATGCCAGTGTACAAGAAGGAAGGGGACATCCACAACTGTGGGGAGTACAGAGGCATCAAACTCCTATCACATTGCATGAAAGTACTCGGATAGTGTGATTGATAAATGGATACACAGAGTAGTAGAATGTAAGATGGGAGATGAGCAGTTTGGATTCAGATCAGGATGCAGCACAATTGACTCAATGTTTGCATTGAGACAGATACTTGAGAAGAAGCTAGAGCTGAGGAGAGAGTCCAACTGGGCATTCCTAGACTTGGAGAAAGCATATTGCAAGGTCCCAAGAAAGCTGATCTGGAATGTACTGTGGTGATTTTGTCCCAGAAACATTTCTAGAATTAGTGCAGGCTGTGTACAAGGACCCAGTGACTCAAGTACGAACAGTGTTTGGCCTCACAGAGGGGTTCCCATTGGGAGTGGGTGTACACCAGGGTTCAGCTCTGATCCCACTGCTGTTCATTCTGGTGATGGACTACATTAGCAAACAGGTTGGAGGGGACAGATCAGCAAAGCTGCTGTATGCAAATGATGTGGCAGTACAGGCAGACTCTGTGCTAGAACTTCAGCAAAAGATAGAAGACTGGAATTCAGATCTGACGGTACATGGGATGAAACTAAGCACAGATAAGATGGCGGTAATGGCAGCAAATTGGGGAAATCAGAAGAAGCTGAGAATAGAGATAGAAGGGAAGATAGTGGAACAGGTAAACAGCTTCGAGTACCTGGTAGGGGTGGTTGAGGAGAAGGGGTCAAAGCTAGAATCAGAGGGGCTGCAGCCTACTGGCATAGTGTATCAGGTGTAGTCTATGACAGAAGAATGCCAAAGAAGCTGAAAAGTAAGGTGTACAAGACAGTGGTACGACCAGTACTACTGTATGGTACAGAAACCTGGGCAGTAAAGGCAGAACAGTTGAAGAAGCTAGAGGTGATGGAAATGAAGTGCTTGATAAAGATGGTAGGATTCACACTGTGGGACAGACGAAGAAATGAGGACATAAGAGCAGAAGCCAAAGTAGCTCCAGTTGCAGAAAAGATCAAATAGAACAGATTAAGGTGGTTTGGACACATGTGTAGAAAAGCAGAAGACAATGTGGTGAGGGACAGACAGAATGAAGGTAACAGGAAACAAGGACATCCAGCAAAGAGGTGGATGGATTGTGTGAAAGAAGATCTGTGACAGTCAGGCATGAGTGTTGAAGAAGACAGGAGTGTGGCACTAAAGCAAGAGAGTTGATGACAGTTAACACGATACCCCGACCTCATGTAGAAAAAATGGGGGGGGGGGGTGATGATGAATGTATGTTTGCATATTTGCCAAGATTGTATGTATGACAAGCTCCGCCAATCAACCATGCTCTTCTAAATGTCTTTTGCAAAGTACTGCAGTTTACTAAACTGACACACTATAGGTTCAGTACATGGATGACTGCTGTAGTGACCTATGCAGTGGCCAGCTTCCCAGAGTTTTGTGTGCCCTCCATGCACTCCAACTTCCAGGAACTCTAGCGGAGCTTCATACATCAGGTAGTTAAGAGTGGAAAAATCTTCATAGCTGTTTTTTTACCCCTTGATTCTGTTATTTGGCCAACAGTCCTTCAGTAGCTGGGCAGATAAGTCCCATTTGGGAAAACCTTCCTATTTTAATTACATTTTATGAGGAAAATTTTTTTGTGTGTGTGTGTGTCTGTAAGAAATTTTATTTTTGTGCTGAGAACAAAAATTGAAATGGACTGTATTAGTTGACTAAAAAGTTATTCTTATTTTCAGGTTTTGTCTGTTTGGGACAGGATATAGTGGTTGTGGGAGACTTTTAGTGCTTTACTAAACTCAGTTCTATGCCATTCAAGTTACCATCTCCTGAAGGCTTCACTGTCTGCATTTTAAACCTCTTTCCCAGCATAACAATAAAGCAGCAGTCAGTTGCACCTTTCCTGGCACACACAAAGAAAAAGCTAGTTAAAGTTCATGTGCATAGTGATGAAACTGAATCCAGCATCTGCATTCAGTTTTCATAATTTTGAGAAGTTCACTGGTGGTTAATGGCTATTCTTTTCCAGTTTTCACGTAAAATAATGATTTTATTTGAAAATAAAACTATGGAAAACAGCACTGTCACATCCATCTCTTTTACATATTTTGAAGTCCCACTGTGGTTGGCATTCCTTTGTTACATGCAATCGGAGGCAGAAACAGAGACATGAAAGCTACCACCCAAGAGTACTTCACTAAAAGGTATTCATTTCATTTGCTGCCACCTGACCACGCGGACCGTTCTCCAACACAGACATTTGGACATTTTAAGCAGATATCTCACAGTGCAATTAAATTTAGTAACTTTCATAATGGCATCTTTGATTGTGGGCATCATTTTGTTGCTGCCTACAATGTTGATAGCGAACGTGTCTCTGACATCATTAACAAAAATTGGCATTTCTTGCCATAAAAATACTTACATACTTTTTGGAGCATGCCCAAAGATCATTGATAAACATGGCACTAGTTTCAAAAACATGATAATTTATCTGGTACCTGTATTTCTCACAATGGCAAAATGTTAAAAATGTGTCACTTGTACACAGTACCATTATATATATATATATATATATATATATATATATATATATATATATATATATATATATATATTGTGGTAATGAGATCTTGCTTGGTAATAAGAAAATAAAAATACCAAGATAATTTAATTGTCATTCTTCAGGGGTTCTATATGCAGCCTTGTGTACCTGCTGTCCAGCCTACTACGAAAGCAAAACAGAGTGCAAGCTGATACAGCGTATATATGAACATATATATATATATATAATCATAGGATTATAAGAGATTGCTAGGCTGTCAACACAGAGGTCATTTCAAGTTTAGCCATTTCATCCCAATGTAATTCCATAGAAATACTAGTCAGTACCCAAGACTGCATTTAGTAATGACTGCCCATGTCCAGGAGGGTTGTGGGCATTATCCTCGGTAAGAATTTATGGTATGGTATGGTATTACAAACTCTAGGTCAACTAACGCTCTGTATAAACATATTGTTAAAAACGAGGGATACCATTTTCAGTTTGCCATCATACAGAAAGGTGACGTCAATCCAAGTGGTGGCCCATGGTTTATTATATTAGAACAACGGGAATTTTGGTGTCAAATCTTTTTAAATGCTACCAGGCCTCCAGGACTTAATGATGTTAACTGCCTCATGTTCACTGACAGCCCTCTTCTCCTAGCATGTAATTCTTCTACTTGCAAGACATGCATCTACATCAGTAACCTGGAATCCATGCTCTCTCGCTCAGCAGTCAGTACTCCTGACAAAGAGGAAATTGACAGCACAAACACCACAACCCCCACCCCCACCTATGCAGAGGTCCTCAATAAAAACTTACCTAAACAGCAGAGACTCCCAAACCACACTTATAAATATTCTACACATCACACACAGCAGACAACACACCAGTGTCTGACAAACACAGCCAATAAGGCATAACAATAAACCAATACAGCACATAAGGAATAACAATAAACCAGACATACTAGTCTGTGGCAATGCAATTGTGAGACACACAGATATTCCCTCACCAGGCTCGACAAGGAGAAGGTCATGATCAGTTGTCTGTCAGGTGCCAGAATCCACCACATTATGCATGTACTTAACTCTCCACAACAGGTACAAGTATGACTCTGTCATTGTCCATGTTGATGTGCCTGACTTGAGACTTACCTCCCTGGACTATATGACGAGAGACATGATTGAGCTGTTAGTGTATCTGCCCAGGCAGGTATGACCTTAGCCCTAAGCAGCATCCTACCTTCAAGAATGATACCACAATACCGACAAAAAGTAATTGACTTCAACAATTGGCTTAGATCCAGTATCTGTCTGTCTGGTATGACATGATTGACAGGCCTCATTGGTTTGCCAGAGATGGCCTCCATCTGCCACCCCTGGGATTCTGGATTCTGGCCAAGGCTGTTGCCTCCCTCATTGTGCCTTTTTTAGGCAATGTCCCAAAGACAAATCTTCTAACATAAAAGATCTGTCAAAAAGCAACTTGAAGGTCATGCTGCTTAATGCTAGGAGCCTTAATCTGTAAATGCACTCACTGGAGGCTCTCCTTGCACTGGAAGATGCTGACATCTGTGCATTCACGGAAACTTGGTTCAAGGCTGCGGAGACCACCCCTGCCTTACCAGGCTATACCTCATTCCACACATTCTGACCCCTAAATGAGGTCAGGAAGACTAGGGACTCTGTCTTCATTAAAGACAAGCACACCTCCAAACTGGTTTTCCAGCGTAACACACTAGAACTGCTCCAGGTGCAACTGACAGTTGCAAAGACACCCTTCATAGTTATAGCCAGCTATAGACCCCCTTCCATGACTCAGGACACCAGCTCTTCCTACCTGGACCTACTTGACTCCATCAAGGTACCCCTTAACACCCTGATTCTTGATGACTTCAACTACCCCACCATAGACTGGATGAATTATTCCTGGATTAATGCACTCACCCAGCAATTCCTTGACTTCATCAGTTATAACACATTAGACCATCTCGTCTCATCCCCCACAAGGGGAGATAACATTCTGCACTTGGTTCTCACCAACTTGGGTGACCGCTGCACCACTCCCTTAGTAAGTTATTCTCTGGTGAGATCAGATCATCTGTCTGTCTCAGCCAAAGTTTCTTTCCCACCCAATCCCCCCAGCCACAACCAGGCTAAAAACTTTTCAAAAGCTGACTACAACCTCCTAAGGGAGGGTATCAGTAGCTTCACACCACCGCCCCCCTCAGAGGATTTAGACAACTATGCTGAACAGTACGCCAATGCAGTATACAAGCACCTGTACAACTGCATGGACTCAGCCATACCCAACAGAACTAAAATCTGCCCCTCAAGGAAACACAAACCTATCTGCTGGACATCCTCTATCAACAGGCTATAGAACAAAAGGAAGAAACTGTTATCCAGGGGTAAAAAGGCACAAATTCCCAATTGGAAAAACTCCCTCCTTAGCTTCAACAAGCAAATTAGATCACTAGTGAAAACCTCCAAAGTCAGTTATGAATCGAAACTAGCCTCCAAAACAAAGGGAAACCACAAAGCCTTCTTCAGTTACGTGAGGAACCTCCGTCGCAAAGCCCAGGTTTGTTTTGAATTAGTACTTAATGGTACCACTTACACTGATCCTGTTGACTTAGCCAACCTGCTAGCAGATAGGTTCTGTGCAAACGTCACCCCCCCGTCCCCCCAAAGGCCCATTCGACATCCCTGAAACTTGCCCCGCACCACACATCTCAGTAGATCGTGTTTAAGGCTCTGTCCAAAGCAAAGAACACAGCTTCCATGGGACCTGATAATATTCCAGGCTGTATTTTGCACCATTTCCAGCAAGAACTAGCTTCGCCATTGAGCACCCTGTTCAACCACAGCCTAAGTACAGGCTTCATTCCAGCAGAATGGAGAACTGCCATTGTCATCCTCTTGCACAAAGGTGGCGCCACTACTGACCCTGGAAACTATTTCCCCATTAGCTTGACAAGTCTGATCTGTAAAGCCATGGAGCATATTATTATGGATCTCATAAACAAAGGCATAGACAGTCTCAAACACTTGACCCCACCCATTTCGGATTCATCAAGGGGAGATTTTGCCTGTTGAATCTGGTTGACTTCTTTGAGACTGTCATCAAGGCCCTGGATGAGGTAAAGTCAGTATATACAGCTTACATTGACTTGGCCAAAGCCTTTGACACAATCCCCCACTCTGGCATCATCAAAAAGCTAACACAACTTGGCATAAATCCCTATCTCATCAGGTGGGTGGCCATCTGGTGCCTCCACCTCCAACAGCAGACCTTCTACTAGTGGTGTTCCCCAGGGATCTGTCCTGGGACACCTGCTGTTTGGCATCTACTTCTCAGAGGTTCAGGCAAAGACCAAAGGACTGTGGCTGACCAAGTTTGCAGACGACTGTAAGTTGGGTGCTGTCATTGACTCCTCAAATTATGTTAACATACTACAAGAGGGACTCACAGCAACAAATGGCTAGTGCCAAAGTCATGGCCTTAAGTTAAATGCAAAAAAAAAATGTATTATCGTACCATTCAGCAAAAACACAGCCCCTACTGATTACCACATCATCTGCAACCCCCTAGACACACAACCCGTGGTGAAAGACCTGGGTACACATATGACAAGAATCTCACATTTGGCCATCATGTAGTGGCAGTGGTCAGAAAAAGCCTTTTACTTGGTTCATCTCATTAAGTAAAGGGATTGCATTTAGAAAAAAGGAGGCTATTACCTGTCTGTACTCCTTACTCATTAGGCCAGTAATTGAGTACAACACCCCATTTGGTATATACCTCTCCAAATACCTATACCAACTGGAAAGGTCACAGAAATACCTTATAAAAAGAATCCATGGCCTCCAACACATGTCCTATGGGGACAGGTTCAAATCACTATCACTCTACTCGGTACTGTACAGATTGCTCAGAGGTGATCTGTGTCTCGGCTACAGGGCAATCTTGGCCTCTGCCCTACTAGAAATCCTCCATATCCGTAAGTCTAACTCCTCATGCATTACCCACTCAAAATTCCTAAATATAATATGCAACATTAATAAAACCTGATGGAGAGACAGGTTTGTCTCCCAGCGGCTGCCCCGTTTCTGGACTAGACTTCCCATACACGTCAAACAGAGTACCTGGCTGACCCTCTTCAAGCACAACCTTCATGAGTGGATGGGAAACCACAAATTTGTCCCAGGGGTGCCACCTTTGTCCCTCATTGATAGGGGTGACAGGTGCTAACTGAGGTTTCTTTTTTGGGGATAAACTCTTGGCTAGGCTTCTAAAAAAGGCCCCAGGGCCATTAGCCTAGTAACCTCCTATGATCCTATAACCATCAACAGCCTTCTAAAAATGAGGGCATATCAAAATTAACTCAATATACATATAGAACTGTGTCATACATGCTTCCTTTGATGTTTAATTTTAGTTTTATGGAGAAGAGAGTTTACAACTTTATTATTATGCCTCATTATTATTTTCATTTTATTTTTATTTACTAATGTTGCACATTTTCCTTGCATCATTTTATGATAACTAGATATTTATTGTTTTCAGTATTTTTATTTTATCTGTTTAGGGTTACACTATGACTCATATTGGCTTGTATTCATTCAGTTATAATGTTGCAAATTGGATACATTGTCATCATGTGTTTCTTTACAATTTTTGGCTCCAAATTCAAAATTTTCACATGATAAGTTTGTGTATAAGATGGTCATATAACCAATTGTTTTATCTGAAAAAGTCTTAACTGTATGTGATGAAAGCTCTCATTTTTTAATCATTTGCTACTAATAAATAAGGATTTCAACTAGATATTTTATTTTGGGCATTCTTTAATGCTATACACTTCAGGATGTTTTACCGCTTGTAGCTAAGCTTGTTGATTTTTTTGTGCAGTTTTTGGCTCTACAGTTTGTTTTACATTGATATACTCATGTCCCTATTACTAGAACATCTAGCTGGCTTGTAAGGAGAAATGGGTTCTTTTTCTTTTTTAATTTTTTTACAATTTTTTAATATTTTTTAGGGAAGCTTACAGCAGTAAAGCTAGAGTGAAAGAATGGCCACTTGGATAAAACTAATACTTAATGGACACAGTTTTAGTCATTACAGGGTGGCAGTTGTCTGACCTTTTTTTTTAGTTGCTGTTTACATACTTAATTTTTTTGTGTGGATAATGGCCAGGCAGGAGATGGCTAAAATTCCAGCCTCACGTCATTACTGTGCTGAGCTTGATGGCATGAGTACACAAAGCATTGTAAAACCTCAAATGAAGTGGTACATTTTTATATGGAAAAACAATAATAATCTAATACTTTTTTGTGCTATCTGTACACTGGAAAACTCAATTCTGACATTGAGGACAGCGGGCATTCTGAAAATTTTTAGGGTAATTGAAAAACACTGCACATGATCTTTAGGGGGGTCTTCAAGGGTCAGGCTGATTCCTAGTTTGTCTCGGTCACTGGTGGATGACTCCACTGTGACTGCTTATTGTTTCTTAGACCACCCACCTTGTACACCTGTCCCCTTGGTGCACAACCATTCAAGCCACCAAAGGTAGCCACGTCCAGTGAGGCTGTAGAAATGCCCTCAGTGGGCAAAGGAAGAGGCTGAATTCTTGATGTCTGGGGAAAGGGAGTTTGATTAGTGAGAAAAACTTCTAGTCTTCTGTTTTGTTTCCATGGACAGGGCAGATTTACTGTGATTTGCAAAGGATCTGATTACTGTTTTTTCCTTGCCTTCAAAATCTTCAGGCAGGAAAAGGAAAAGCATTACTTCTCATTTTGACAAAGCATTTCACTCAGAACTGAGCAGTGAGTGCAGTGGGAGGGGGTGTACTTCATGTGTTTCTTCTTACTTTTGCATTCTGAGCCTGAGGGAAGCGGCAGCTACAGATTTCCCTGCTGAAGAAATTTCATTTACTAACATTTTGTCTATCATGAAAGAGGTGTTTCAGTGGGATCAGCGTGAAAGTCTTATAGCACATTGTTACAGCTACAGATGCCAAAGGTGGCAGCTATTCTTCCAGCATTATCTGCTTCAGACATTCTTTTCACTGCATTTAGTCTTCCTGCTTCCAAGAGGTCTGATAGGTTATACCAAGGTGCCCCAGACTCACAAGTTCCTGTTTTTTTTTTTTATCATAAAGCAGACCTAGCAGTTATTTCTCTTTCCAAATTTTCTGCTGCTAAACAGGTTGCTTTTACGAATCCAATTCTTTTTGACAAAGATGAGCAATGGATAATTTGAGGAAGAGAATGCATTTTTCTTATACTATGTGTGGTGTTTTAAATTTCCAAGCTCATATGTTAAAAGTTTTTGCTTGTGTCTTTAGAGAACATGCTGAAGTTAATGGGTACCTTCTGAGTTAAATGATTCATAAAATATTTCTGTGACAGCTGTTTCTCGGATAGAAAAGCATATTTTAAAGTGTGCTTATGATAGAGATGATTCTTCATCTAGTACTGCTGCTTCGGTGTCTGTTTTGAGAGGATTTTCTTGGCTACATTCTCAAAATCTACCTGGTGATAATTTCAATCCAACATTTTAAATTCTGCCTTAGATCAAGAGGTGATTAAGAAATGTGATCAAAGGGGAAAAATGATTCAAGGAATGACTCAGATTTTTCAACCCTCCTTTTTCAGGCCAAATAATTGTTTTCCTCCTCCTCGGTCCCCTTTTCCTATAAACAGTTTAAGCAGCAAGGAGCCAGTAATCAAGGTTTTATCAAAACAATGGAAAGGAAACTCAAAAGGAAAGGAAAAGTCTCCAAGTCTCTAGGACAGTCTTCCAAGTCACCATGACTATCCGCCTGTTCAGGCTCACTATCACTTGCACCATGGGAAGCTTTCTCTGTCACTTAGACTTCATCTTCCCCTTCAGCATCAAGTAGTCGTGAGACTGTTGAGTTCTGCGTGTAATCCAGAGGTACCCTTGGCAATGGGAAGTATTTCCTCCTTTTCATGGAATTTCCTCTTGCCCAGAAGACCAGATTTATATCTCTTTCCTCACATTCTGAAGAACTTGCTGTCTCCAAGAGTGATAGAACCAGTATCTGCCAATCTTCAAGGCAAAGGTTTTTATTCAAGGATATTTAGTTCTCAAACCAGAAGGATCCTGAAGACCAGTGCTGGAGCTTTTTTTTTTCTAAACCATTTTGTCAAGGTTCTTAAGTTCAAGATGTTATCACTTCAGTATCCTTTTACCTTTGATTCCTCCTCTGTCTTTCATTATAGAGCTGGATTTAAAGGATGCCCATCATCACATTCCTCTTCCAAGTATTTCAGGAGTTTTTTAAGATTTGCTTAATCTGGTTTACACTATCAGTTCTATATTTTACCATTTGGGCTGTCTACTGCACCAGAGGTATTCAGAAATTTCTAGCTCAAATCATTGGTTATTGCAGACTCCATGGCATTCACATTTTTCCATGTTTGGATGATTGTTTTATGTTTGAAGACTTTTTCCAGCTGTACAGGAAGTTTTGCTCAGTATGGGTTTTCAAATCAATCTGCAGAAGTATTCTCTCAGACAGTTCCACAGAATGATTTTCCTTGGATGTGTACTGGATTAGGCATTGAAAAGTACCTTTCTTCCTCCAGACAAAGTAGATATGTTTCAGCAGTTTTTCTTGAGTTTCTCCAGTCAGAGCCAAACAGTATGACATCAGTAATAATAATGCTACCCTTTGACTGACTACACATGAGGATAATACAGTGATACCTCAGATCCATCTGTAATCAGCATCTACATCCTTTTACCTTTCAGATTCCAGTTATAGGATTTGTAAAGAAAGAGAATGGATGGTGGTAAACCAGATAGCTTGCAGTCCGGGTCTTACATTGTCCCTTCCAACAATCCTCCAGTCACCCCAGATGTATCAGATATGTCATGAGGACTGGGTTCAACAGAGTTAAAAGTGCATGCTCTGTGGGATCCAGTAGACAGAAGCACATAAAGGTCAGGGAGAATTTGGCTGTTGTGCTTTAAAGGCCTTGAGTCATCTCTGGTCCCCAGGTCCTCTGCTAGTATATACAGACAACACCTCAGTGATGTGGTAGATAAACAGGGGGGTACCAGATCCTATCCTCTTTGTAGACTGGCTTTGATAGCCTGGATGTAGCAATTCAACTCAGTCCAACTCTTCAGGCTTCAAACATTCTATCAGAGCAAAGCCATGTTGTAAACAAACTCAGCAGGACCAGGATAGACCCTCATGCATAGAAACTTTATCCTGCAGTCTTCAAAGAATTGATCCACCTATGGGAATACCTCAAGAAGATCTGTTTGCCTTCTTTCAAGAAGACAGCTAAAGAAATTCTGCTCAAGGAATCTTTGCTCACAGGCCTAGAAGACAGATGTTTTTTCATTCCCATGGACAGGAACACTCCTATGTACTTTCCCACCTTTTCCACTTATTTCCACAGTGTTTGTAAAGATTCAGAAGGACTCTCCAAAAAAGTATGGTGGCAACTCCGTTCTGGCCAAGGCAACAGTAGTTCTTTTCAGTCTGGCCAAGGGCAATTTACACAAGCTTCTCCACAAACTGGATTTACTCACACAAGACAGGGGAGGGGGTTAATATACCCCAATCTAGAAAGTCTACAACTGACTTGAATAATAGAATTTTGAAATCTTGTAGGCATATTTTTTTCTGCAGATGTACTGCAGGTACTGAAGGAGGCGAGAAAACCTGCTACTAGAAAATCATACATCTTTCCTACTTTTTACAGAAAAAAAGGACAAGATCACAAAATGTTGTATAGTTTTAAAAACTGTAAAACACTTCATGCTCCCCATCCATGTGAAGCAGAGTTCCTCCCTAACCTAATTCAACTGCAACTTGGACAGCTGGATGGGACAGAGGAAATTCATCCCTGGTTTGGCACCTATGTCTCTACTGTAAACAGGTAACCTGTAAATGGTTCATCTCCCAGGCCCATGCTTACACTTATCAAGGGTATCAGAACTTGTCAGAGATTTCAGATGCATGGCTAAGCTTAAAAAAGGCCATTGTGGTCATTAGCCTAGTAAATACCTTTGAACATTACATTGCAGACAGTGACCAGAATCTACATATCCTTTTGATAAATGCATGGCTTTAAAAGATATTAGACACGTCACTCTTCCACACTGTGTTTGTGTAACACAGAAGAATATTAGCAGTTTTTAAAGTTTAAGCGTGTTATTGTTTTGTAATGGCTGACACTGGCTGTTACTCTCTTGAGTGAGACTAGAGCATAATATTAGAGAAAGGTGCTTCACAACATTTTGTTTAGCAGGTTTCTTATTTCAGAGTTGTCCTTTCCCAGTTTTAGAACATAATTGTAATATTTTATGTACACTGGAAATTAATAAATAGCAAAAAAAAATATCATCTGATTGAATCCATCAATTGATACTGAAATTGTCTGCTGTGATTATTTTAGACATTTTTAGTCAGATTCTGAATTAACTTTCTCTCCTAAAGGAGTCTGTAACAGTGAGGTGCACTTAGATATGTCTTTCATGAATGAGTAGATGCTGTAGAGTAAAATAATGTCAAACATCAGAAGAGACTACAGAATGAAGGCTTCTTTAAAATGTAGAATCAAACCCAGTCAGTTCTTAGCAACTTAAAAAGGAAACTAAAAGAAGCTTGCTATCCTGTTATATCCGTGTTGGCTTTTGAAAGAACATTGCTTTAACAAAGGTCAGTGGCTGAATTAAATCATAAGCATCCATTGTTCTAAACTGGCAGCTTGTAACTGAAGACTGGCTTCTGCAGACTGCTGTGCATAGATTGTAGTGCTGAGGAAAACAGTTTCCTTTCTGTTCTGTGCAGATCTTGTAAAGGTTTATATTTCATCTTTGCCCACTACATGCATTCTGTGAGATATGCAGTCATGAAGGTCTGTTGATATTTAGGTCAAACTGGCTGTCCTTAGTAGATAAGCATTTGCATTTTAAACATGTAGTGCTTTGTTATTACTGTTTTGGTCATCTGGAAAAAAAATGCCATGTTATATAATTCCTGAAGTTTTAAAATGATTTGGAAGAATCCTGATAACTGTGAGCATGTAAATAATGGAACCTGTGAATGTTTCTTGGGTGGAATTAATAGACTTTGACTAAATGAAAATGTAGTCAGAAACTTTAATCAATGAAAAAACACCAAGTCTGTTTAGCAGAGCTAGGTGTTAAATTCAGCCAGCACCCTTCCAATTAAACTAGTGCAAAAGAAAATTGACTGAATTTTGATTGGGACCTAATAAGAACAGCTTCTGTGTTCCCATCTTTTAAATGAAAATTACTCCACTGCTACGCTTTCATGTCAGATTCTAAAATGGTTCAAACATGCAAGACGCGTTTGGCTTGAAAACTTTACAGCAAGGGCCTTCCGAGACTCCAGATGCCAAAGTTCATTTTAACTCAACTTTACTCACTAAGGAGAAGACTTGAATATCTTATTAGATGTTTCCTCTGGGATAGGAAAAATCTGTCTGCTGTGCTCAATGCACATAGCTCAAACATACGTTAATAAGCAGCAGTTTGGGTGCAAAGTATGTTCTATGGAACATTTTTCCCTGAGCCTCAACTGAGAGGGAAATCTGCATAGATGGAGTCTCACAATTAAATAAACAAGTAGAAATTAAAACAGAAACCATGAAGGATATACAAGTTTTGCATTTGTTAGAAAGGGTGTGTTCATTTTCTTCAGTCTGGTGTCTGTATTAGTATTTCTGTGCAATGCTGCCACTCCTAGTGAAATGGGTTTGAACACAAGGAGCTGTGTGTGTGTGTGTGTGTGTGTGTGTGTGTGTGTGTGTGTGTGTGTGTGTGTGTGTGTGTGTGTGTGTGTGTGTGTGTTATGTGTGTTTTGTGGGAGGGAGGCAGACACTAATTCTTTGTTGGGAATGCAGGTGCCTTTGCGACAATTCTACGGTCTCCACTGGGAAATAATATTGCAGTCTTTTCCATTGCATTTTAGAGAGAGGAAAACTTGGAAGCAATGTAATTACAGCAGCAAGACCCCAAAGGTTAGCTTGGTTCATTCAGGTGCATGTTTTTCGTCCTGAGTACATAAGAAAAGGCAAAATGACAGGAAAGTGTCTGTGTGGGAACAAATACAACATAATTAATAAAGTGGTAGGAGGAATTATTGATTCCTATAGCTACAGGAAGTCTACAGTTGTGCAGAATTTATTAACTTTCTTAGTAATAAATTAAAGCATACTGATTGTAGTCTTGAGGGCATGTTCATTGAAGTTTTGTTTTCTTGCCTAGGGTCTGTACGTATGCTTTTAGTCAGAATTCCACTACTGTGGTGGCCATTAGGAATTCTGAAATGTGACATTAGCATTTTTACCTAAGGCTGCCCTGTGTGGCCTTGGATTTTTTTACATCCTTGTCACCTGTAATTTTGAAATTTCATATGCCATGCCAGGATGTGGAAACAGGCGAGCTAAAAAATTGACAACGAACAGTTCTGTACAGTCCTCAATAACCTGTGCTTTCCATCCAGTGTAGGTTGCCGGTGCTGGATAGATAGGAAATCTGCTTGATGCATTGAGAACAGACATTTTATACTACACTTATCATTACTGTGATGCTAGCTAGTCACAGAATCACTTACTCAAAAATAGAAAGCTATAGACTGGTAGGTCAACAGAGACTAGGCTGGAGACCTGGAAGATGATTGGCACTTTCACAGCTGTGCAGTTGATCCAGGTGTGGAAATAAGGAACATAGGGAAAGCTGGTGATGGAATGCAGAAGTCCAGGAAGTTATCAAAAGAAAAAGGAATACAGGAAAAAGTGTGAGATAGAAAAAATGGGCCAGACTAAGAAGTAATACAGGTTGGCTAACAAAGCGGCTAAGAGAGCAGTCACAACAGCAAAGATAAAGCCATGTGTGGCACTCTACCAGTTTCTGGAAAGTGACTTAGCAGATGGCACAAGAAACTCTTACCAGGTTACAAGGCAAAGACAAAAATATAAAGAAGACCATCATCAGACACCCTTCATAAGGCATGTGACTAACAACCTGCTTACCAATCACAGGATATGAAATGGAGATGGAATAAGTACCTCCAGCATCTTCTGAATGAAGCAAACCAGACAGAAGCTGAATTACCCTGATAACAGTCAAGACAGTTTTTGTAACAGCAAATGGGGAAAATCAGAAGAAGCTGAAAACTGAGAAAGAAAGGAAAATAATAGACAAGGTTAACAGCTTCAAGTTTCTGGGAAGAGTGGTGGAGGAGAAGGGAAGTCTGAATGAGGAGTTCAAAGCCAGAATCAGAGGGGATGCAGCCAACTGTCACAGATTGTCAGGGGTAGTGTATGGCAGAAGAATGCCAAAGAAACTGCAATGTAAGGTGTACAAAATAGTGGTGTGACCAATGCTACTGTATGGTACTGAAACCTGGGTAGTAAAGGTGGAGCAGTTGAGGAAGCTAGAGGTCATATAAATGAAATGCCTGAAATGGGTGGCAGGATGCGCACTGCAAGATAGATGAAGAAATTAGATCATGAGAGCAGAAGACAAAAATAGCTGTAATTTCAGAGAAGTTGAAGGAGAACTTATAATAGTGGTTTGGGTACATACGCAGTAAAGCAAAACAAGTTTTTATGAAAAAGCTTTAGGAGAGACCAGAGGAAGGGAAGAGGAAATGAGGGTGTCTAGCAAAGAGGTGGATGGATTGCATTAGAGAAGACCTACAACAGTCAGACATGACTGCCAAGCTTGGAGAGTGGCACTGAATCAAGGGACATGACTATTGTTGAAGTGACTCCCCTGATACCATGTAAAAATAAAATGAGAAAAAATGGGGTTGATGATGATAATGAGGATGTAGGCTGGTAACACATACAGCAAGTGGGGAAATAGTAAAAAGATTCCTTTTTACGAGGCTCAAGATTATGCTTAATAGTTGTGATATCAGTGAGTGGTAAACCATTCTGCTTCAATACATCATGGCGCAAATAAGCACAGGTATTGAAAAACTGAACACCATAAAAAAAAAAAAAAACTTGCAGTGATGTTAGAGAAGATGAAAATGTAACCCCCCTCCAAAAAAAAAATTGCCAGTGACGTTAAGAGAAGATGTACTGAAGTAGAACAGGTAACATATATGTCTGGGAGTGAGTGTTTATGTGTGTGTTAGTCTATTGAAGTGCATAAGTGCTAGTTTGTATTTATTTATGAGTAGTGTTTCATATTTTGGGTAAAGCAATTGAGCCTCGGTTACACTGTAATATTTTCTCTTGCAAACTGGAAACAGGGTGTCATCACTGGAGACTGGGTTGCACTCGGGAGTTGCGGAAAGCGAGAACAGAAAAGAGAGCGGGAGAGAATGACTCGTAAAATGTAATGAGATTGTTTTGCTTATTTTGTGAGTGAAGGTGTTTACTGCCTGAAATCAGAATAGTAGCTGAGATTGTTGCTTAGCGGTTTTGATTATACCTGAGCTCAGATGCAGTTTCGTATGGTGTGAGTGTGAGTGTGAGTTTGTTAGGTGGTGGGTGAGCATCAACATAGTCTGAATCTCTTTCTTGAATACTATACAAGGCCACCTTGTCTAACTTTGTTTTCTATGCTACTTTTTATGAGTACTATCCTGTTTATTCTCAGCTAGAGTGTCTTCTGCGTGGAGACATGCGTGAATGGGCGTACCTTCGTTGAAGGTTGTGCGTCAGGGCTGGTAACTCGGCATGTAAAAATCAACTACCAATCATTAGCGGACTAGAGTTCCGCTGTGGCGACCCCTAACCGGGAAAAGCCGAAAGACACAACATCCTGTTTATTATGACTGGCAATAATTCCACAGAGTGGTAAAATAAAAAGCTGTGTTTCAGATGAGTCCTCATCATTTTCCGCTAATTAAGTAAGAGTATCAGAAAAAAATAATCAGTCTTAGTACTATATATAGCTGTATTTATATTAGTGGGACATATGGCCTACTCTAATCATAAGGCTTGGTCACACATCTATATTTCATTACTCAGAAAGTAAAGAATTAGCTTAGTAAATAATTGCTAGATTCAGAACCTCCACCAACCAGTGCAGTTTTGCTCTGCACTGACCAACCTATCCTTCTCTTATTTACAGTTTCTTATGTAGAAAAATTGTCTCTAGTTAGGGTCCTCTGGATTGCTTAGTTTGGCTTTCTCTGCATCAAGACTGCTTAACACAGCCCTTTGTGACCATCAGTTTGAAAGTGCATGTTTAAAGAGATCTTAACTTGTGACCAGGCAGGTCAGCATACCTAAAAATAAACTTAAGCTAATGTCTGAGAATCACTGTTGCTGCACGGGGAACTACAAGAAAAGAACAGAGCTTTATCTTTGTCTTCATTTATGAATGCTCTTAAAACAAAACAATATAGGTTCATAGGTTGGTACTAGGCTATCGGCCCTAGGGCCTATACAAGCCTAGCCATAACAATTCCCTGGCCATTTCTTTCCACAGTATTTACTTCCCTGGACCCCTGTCTATCAGGGCGACTGACATGATCCCTGGGGTGAATTTCCTATCTCCCATCCAATCATCAAGGTTTCTTTAGAAGAGGGCCAAAGAGGCGCTCTGCTTGACATGTATGGGCAGTCTATTTCAGAGTCTGGGGAGTCTCTGGGTCAGGAACCTATCCCTCCAGCATGTTTTGTTCATTGTGATGATAAGGTTTAGATCCCTGGAGCATGTGTCTCTGATGGATTGGGATTTCTTTAAGTGTAGCATGTCCAACAGCTCCGGGTTTGACATGGCCTTGTATGTTAAGCATAGATTGCCTCTGAGTAGACAATATGCGACAAAGTATAGGTGGAGTTTTTTAGATGGTCAGCATAGGGCATCTGCTTTAGGCCTGTGATTCTTTTAGTGAGGTATTTCTGCAGCCTTTTCAGTTGTTGCAGATGTCTTGAGAGGTACATACCAAACAGGGCGTTGTATTCTATAATGGGTCTAATGAGAGATGAGTACAGTAGGACAATGACCTCCTTTTTTCTGGATTGAAAGCCCTTAGTGATGAGGTGTGCCACATTGAAGGATTTTCTGACTGTTGGCGATGTGGTTATTGAAGGTGAGACCACTGTCCACCTGTGTCCCTCAGCCTCTTATCACACTTTCGGTGTTTAGTGTACTGCCACCTATGTGGTAATTCATGGGTACATATTTTGTCCCAAAGGGGATAACTATACATTTCTTGGCATTGAGCTTGAGCCCATGGTTCTGGCACCAAGCATCTGTTTCTGTAAGGCCCTTTTGTGGAATATCCACATCATTTGGGGATTCAATAATGGCTCCCAGTTTGCAGTCATCTGCGAACTTTGTTAGCAAGAGTCCCTTAGTGTTGGACTGTACTTCAGAGAAGTAGATGCCAAACAAGAGCGGTCCCAGGACTGAATCCTGAGGTACTCCACTTGTCACTTGTTTGGAGCTGGATTTGAAGTCGGCTACTTTTACAGTGTGGGTTCTGTCAGTAAGCCAGTTGGCAACCTATCGAGTGACGTAGGCATTAATGCCCAGCTTAGTAAGTTTATCTATGATTCCAGAGTGGGGGATGGTGTCGAAGGTCTTGGCGAGGTCCAGATAGGCTGTGTGGACCACCTTACCCTTGTCCACGGCTCTGGAGACTGATTCGAAGAAGTCAGTCAGATTCAGGAGACAAGATCGGACCTTCACTAACCCAAACTGTGTGGGGTCCAGAGTTTGAAGGTTGCCAATGTCTTTGTTCATAAGTTCCTTGATAATACATTCCATAACCTTGCAGATTAGGCTTTTCAGACTGATGGGGTGGTAGTTCCCGGGATCCAAGGTGGATCCCCCCTTGTGGAGTGGGATAACTGTAGCTGTGCGCCATTCAGTGGGCATGAAGCCTGAGGTGAGGCTATGATTAAACATGACACTTAGGTGAGGTGCTAGTTTATTTTGTAGTTCATGTAGTACATAGCCTGGGATGTCATCTGGTCCCATGGATGCTGTATTCTTGGCTTTGGAGAGTGCATTTTTTACGTGTGTGGCCGTTACTACTGGAATTTGGCAGTCTTTCGGTATTAAGATAGGCCCTTTAGAGGGTGGGAGGGGGTGAAGTTTGCACTGAATCGATCTGCCAGGATATTGGCAATATCCTTGGGATCAGTATATTTAATGCCATTCTGTTGTAGCTCAGAGCAGATCTGAGCATTGCCATTTAAATTCTTGACATAGCTATAGAATGCCTTGTGGTTGTCTTTGGAATCTTTGGCAATTTTATTTTCGTAACTAGCTTTGGAGGATTTTATGAGGGATCTCAGCTTCTTACTCAGGATGGTAAGGGAGTTTTTTGCATCCTGGGATTTTCCTCTTTTCTGCAACAGTTTATTTTTTTTGTTGTAAAGTTTGTTTATGGCAAGGGACCACCAGATTAGCTTCCTTTTTTTGGAGGAGAGCGTCTTGGTTCAATTGGGGATGGCACGATTCATGCACGAAAGGATGTGCTCGTACAGTGCCTTAGTGTAGGATTCAGCAGTCGAACTTTCAGTTCCCGTCTGCATGGGTGTCATGAAGTTTGTCACTTCTGACTTGAGTAGCATGAAGTTGGCTTTGGAGACTTTTTTTATGGAGGTTTCCTTACTGGGGGGTGGGGGTGGGATGTGGATGACCAACGAGGGGGTGATCATAGGTGTGCAGCATCAATTTCCCATGTTGGTAACGACCAGGTCTAGGATATTGGAGCCCCTGGTGGGACTAAGGATTAGTTAATCCAGGGCATTGGAATTTATGAATTCCAAGAACCGTTGGGCAAAGGTATTGGTACATGAGTAGTTTTCCCAGTTAATGGCAGGGTAGTTGAAATCACCCAGTGTTAGGGTGTTTGGTTGTATCTTAATATTTTTCAGTATGTTTAGAAAGGTGTAGTGAGAACCTTGGGGCATGGTGGGGGATCTGTAGCAAGCTACAATTTGGATTGCAGTCTTACCTAGTGTTAGTTGCACCTGGAGAATTTCAGACACATTGTGTTGGGCAACTAGCTTGGGGTTGTGAATATCCTTGGTGAATATGGACACTCCTCCACCTTTAGTGTTTCGGTCCTGGTTCGGTGGCCGAAAAGTGTGGTAATCTTTGTAGCCTGGTATTGCAGGGGAGCTCTCTGGAGTCTTGAACCAGGTCTCAGTCACTGCACAAATATCGATGTTCTCCATTTTTAGGAGTGCTGTGAGAGAGTGCATTTTGAGGTTTAGACTTCTAGCATTGAGTAGCATTACCTTCAGATTTTGCATGCTTGTACCTGTTATGGTGGTGGTTTTGTCCTTTGAACTTTGCCTAAAAAAGGCACTGTAGGGGTGGCAAGATCCTTAGCCAGTAACATGAATCCCATGGGCGACAGGTGCAGACCATCTCTGGCAAAGCATCTTGGTCTGTCGATCATGTCATCCCAGGCAGACAGATACTGGATCCCCTTTTAATGACACCAGAAGCTTAGCCAATTGTTGAAGTCAGCATTGTCACCAGATGCAAAATAAATATATATGGCTGTACCCTGTCCAGAATGGGTTAAATGTTTTACACTCATTGGTTATTGGAATAGACTTTCTCATCCCTGAGAACCTGTGAAAGGATAAAGTGGGTTATCAGCTAATGTATGAATAAATGAGTGAATGCATGAGTGATGACTGTTTGTAGAATGTCTGTACAAATTTAAAACTGCTGTTATACAGCTGTATTTGAGAGACCTTCTGAGTGAGACTTTTATTTTAGAAGCTAGTATCGGAATATTGTTGACTGCAAAGGACATGCCAGTTAGGGAAGTGAATGTCAGTCTTGTCATGTAAGTCCTAGAATTAACTAGTATCCCCACCCATAAAAATCTGTGTAGCCTTAGTGGGGTATAATAATGAAGATCTCTTCAAAAATGACAAGACCTAGACCCATTTTATGTAGGGCTTAGAATGTTAAAAGAAGAGTCTTAAAGACTGATCTTCACTTAATAGGCAAACAGTACACATTTCACAGGACAGTGGTAATATGGTAAGGTTTTACGCTTTTTCATGCCAGTCAGCTATCTCAATACAGATTTCTGCACCTTCTGCATTATAGGCAAGGTAACTATTCAAATGCCCAAGGTGAAATGCAGTGCAGTATGATTAGGATGAGAAGATACAAGAGCATATACTCATAGCCGGCCTTAGGCATAGGCCAACTAGCAGGGGTGCTTTTCCAATATTTATTAGTTTATTTATTTAGTTTTGTTTTGTAGTAAATACATGATTTCTTTAAAATGTGTTGAATGAATACAGGAAAAACTGAAGAGTAAGACAAACTGTGAGAAAAAAGAAGAGAAAAGTAATCTGGATGGTGTAGACAGACCAGGATGGGGGCGCTGGGTGATGTGTATGTGGGGGGAGGGGGGGGGTGCTGTGGAGCCCTTTTGTTTAGGGCACCAGTTGACCAAAAGCTGACTCTGTACATACCACTGTAGTAATATTTGCGTGTGGTGTAAAGGTGCTTAATCTAGGTGGTATTCAGACAGCTGCAGGTACCTGGCCCATTTATGTCAGTAATTTGTAGGCATCTGCCCCCTTTTGTCAGAATATTATCAAACCAAGTATCATGTCCATATTTTACATATGGGACTCAAATCCGATTGGATTGGAGCCTTTGGGGACAGACCATATAATTTACTTGCATTACTTGCATCTTTGCCAGATTGTATTTTAGCCAACTAGAAACCATTCAGTGAAGTGTGGTCTCCATGCAGTCTTCAGTGCTAGTAAAATCAGGTGAGAAGTTGAAATGTCTTGTCTTTGACATATGCAAGTATGTGTAAATGTGTGTATTAGGTGAGTAGGTTATCACTTGACATAGAGTCCAGGAGATCATTGAGAAGCCTATCCTAATTTCCCACATTCCTTGTAGCATCTGGTTAAGTGGCTTATTTAAAGTCATACATTATAGAAATGCAGGCTGAGGGAGTCAGTCTGGACTACTGGAAAGAGCTTGTTACAGCTCATAGCCTTAATCCTCTACACTAACTAACAGAGCATTTATTTATTTTGCAGAATTTCAAGTATTGCCCTTGCTTTGGAAATTGGCCATGTTGATATACACAGGGTACATTGTGTCTTGCACTTTTTGGTTTATTTAATTTTATTGTATTTATTAAAGAGATAAACTCTGCTGCTCCCTTTCCAGATTGAACTAGTGGTATCTGGTTAGATAATTTGGTGTCCTTCTATTCATATGCTGCTGTATTCATAACATATGGGAGTTTGCCTCTGGTCAGCTCACGTACATCTGGCCATTTTACAAAAGATAGATGTTACTGTGAAGGTGCGTATGACATCCTGCATCTCTCACTGCAGATGTTGGTCATAAACAGACGTCAGGTACAAACCAGATGCCAGCACGCACCTACCTGAAAACTTTTCTGCCGCCTGTGTGACTGCCAGCTCTGGTCATCGCTCCTTCTGAAAAATGACCTCGTGTTATCCGATAAGTACCCCTTAGGGGCTTTTGACTATTTTTTGCTACTCTTTTTGGTTTTCATGTCAGGTAGAAAGGGCAAGTGTAGGTGTAGAAGGCAGGTTCCACATAAAGACTTGCATGAGCTCTGCCTATTTTGTTTAGGCCAAGAACACGACCACACTTCTGGTGAAATCTGTCAAGGCTTTGTCCCCAGATCCCTAAGGAGCTGTCTTGCAGCCTTAAAACATTTCTTAGAAAACCAGCATCTGAAACGTCTGACTAAAGAAATGGATCAAACGTCGTGTACCTCGGATGAGCCACCCATTAAAAAGGCCAAGAAATCCCATCCTGAACTGAGTGCTGTGCCCTATATTCCAACCGTACCTCTCGAGGCCGGTGAAGGCATGAAGTCCGAGCCGGAATCCTTAGATCTTCCTTTGTTGGGTATCCAGGAGGAGGCCATCAAAGAAGCCACTGGCACATCCCAGAGGGAGTCGCAGGTGTCCAAATCAGATGCTGGGGGGGGGGCAAGGCTCATCATTTTCGAGGGCCCGTGTGGGGTTTCTCAAATTATAGTGTGCAAAGATGTTTCCTTGGATGTTGTGGAGTTCCACCCAGCGTTCTTCCCTGCATCGCATCTCTGACACGACGTCAGAGACCCTCAAAAAGAAACAAAGGACTAAGCATATTGCTCCTTCTCTGATGCCTCCACCCTCCAACAAGGCACCTGACTGGCAAGGCTTTACTCAAGGCCTTCAAACTCATTCCTTGCCTTACGCCAGACTGCAGCTCTGGTCCAGGCCCCTAATTTTTCTACCCCCAAGGGTAAGCTTGTTATTGACATTTCAGTTGAAGAAGAGGATTCATCACAGGATGAATCCCTTGTTTACACTTCACAAATTTCATCTCCTCTGCGGTACGCTTCCCCAGATGAGGAGTCCAATGGCACAGATTCCCCCGGTGAAGACATTACCTTTGGGGAAACTATTGTACAGATGAAAGACTATTTCAAGTGGGACTGCAGCCAGGTCACTGAGACTCAAAAGAGGTATTATGACCTTTTACAAATGGAGTCCCCTAACCCGTCTGCAGTCCTTCCAGTGAATCCTTCCTTCTTGGATGCTTTCTTGGCTGCTTCTGAAAATCCAGATTCCCATCCTCCAGCACCCAAGCACTCAGACAAGTTTTACAAAGTCCCTGAAGATGCTACATTTCTCTTCAAGGCTCCTTTTGCAGGCCCTTCCACCAGTTCTGTGGCTTCAGATAAAACCTCAAAATTACTCCTTTCCACTTCCCTCCTTCCCTCTGACAAGGAGAGCAGATTAATGGAGCCCTGGGAAAAAGTCTACACATCTGCTACTTTAGCAGTGAGAGCCATTAACTACCAGACTGACATGGCCAAATACCTGCCAGCTCTTATTTCTCCTGTGGCTAAACAATTGGGTGACCTGTTTGACTCCCCGGCCAAAGCAAAAATCTCTAGTCTCACAACCACCACGAGCAGGAAACTGATGAATATGTAATGAAACAACAAAAAGGCTACCAGACAAAATTTTATTGCATAGAAAACACTCTAGCACAAAATAACCATACATAAATACCTTATACAATCAATACTATTAAACAATTGATCAGTTATACGATTAAATATTTCCAATTCACCTCAGAGTTTAAACCTAAAGGCAACAATGTATTAAACTTTAAAATTTAAATAGAGTCTTTACATAAAAGTTTATCTTTTAAAACACAGTTCTCCCCAAATTATACACAAATTTGTACAAGAATACAACCCTGTAATAAAGAAAAATTACTGTCATGTGTATCCCTAAAATGCATGGCAATAGTGCTCTTTACTTTTTGTTTTTTAATGTCCCTGATATGTTCTTGTAGTCTGGTTCTAAATTTTCTCTTACTTTCTCCTATATAGTGTAAATCACAGGGACACCTTAGAGCATAAATGATGCCCTCAGTGACACAAGAATATTTTCCCAAAGAGGAAAATCGATACCATTTATTTTCCCAAAAGAGGTTACTATATTGCCACAGACATTGCAATTATTGCAGGGAAAAGTACATCATAGTAAAGGGTTCCTAATAATTACATATTCAGGGGGAACAATAAACTGGATACTAAAAAATCTTTTAAATTTCTGCCACGCCTATAACAAATAGATGGACAATGGTCTAAAATATGCATTAAATCACTGTCTCTCAACAAAAACTTCCAGCAGTCCTTAAGTATTGCACTTATTGTATCACTAAGAATATTATATGTTGATACAAAATACACTTTGCCACTCAAATTCTTCTTACTATAAAAATGTTTTTATATGCCCAGGGATACGTAGCCTTATTCTCTTTGGAAATTACTCTTTGCAAAGCTTTGTCAACTATTTTTTGGTTGTATCCCCTGTTTATAAACATAACAAAAGTCTGACTAGATTCTTCCAAATATTACAAATTCTACAAAGGTGGAAAAATTCCCCATAAGGTAGAGATTCTATAAGATGTTGTGGATGTAAGCTGCCTCCATGTAAATACTGATTGCCATCTGATAATTTTCTATGACCTGTGAAATTTATTTCACTATTGTCTAAACCTTTTAAAACCAAATCTTAAAATGTAACCTGTTCACCATATTGTAAACCATTAAAACTTAAACCGTATTCATTCTGTTGCAAATCCATGTAAAATCTTTCAGTTTCATCTTTACCACCCTTGCAAACAAAAATTAAATCATCTATATATCTATAATTGATGACATAATTACACAAACTTATGCTTATATAAATATTCTATCTCAAAAAGAGCCATCATTAAATTAGCATACATGGGGGCAAAAGAAGCCCCCATTTCTGTGCCCTGTAATTGATGGTATATTACCTTATTAAACAGAAAATAATTATTTGACAGACGAAAATGTACAAGATCAACAATATAATGGGACAAGGGATTGTCACCCAAAAAATAATAGAACCCTCTAATACCATATTCATGCTTAATACTTGTGTAAAGACTCTTAACATCTATTGTGAGCCAATACATGTCCTTGTCCCTGTCCCATACTAAATTTGATATTTTACCTAAAAAAGAAAAAATCAAAAGGATCTCTAATATAAGAGTTCAACGTAACTACAAATGGCACCAAATAATTATGCATCAAAAAAACAATATTCAAAAAATACTTACACGCAGAGACAATAGGATGACTGGGTGGATTATTAAAACTCTTGTGTATTTTAGGTAAACAATAAAAGGATGCATACGAATATATTGTGTATGATGCAATATCACAAATTTGTTTCCTTTGTCTGAGGGCTTTACTACAATATCCTTTCTTTCACTTAGCTGTATTAATGCATCCCATTCAAATTTTGTCAAATTATAAACAGTCCTATGCTTAGTCTTAACAAAATCGTTATATAATTGTTCAAACCTGAAAATTCAACATAGTAGAAAACTGTTTAATAGTTTCATTAACATAAGATGGAATAAAAGAACTTTGAACCTGAATTGTTCGAGTATCTAGTGAACAATAAGCATTTAAATTGTCGTCAACCTCAGAAACACAGGAAATAAAACTTTCATCAAAAGAAGTTTCATCTTCTGAAATACATTCATATACCTCACCATTAAACTTGTTATTATTAAAGAAATATTTCAAATGCAGTTTTCGTATTAAACAGAATATCTCCTGTTTTAAAATATGTAAACATGGAGCAACAGTGGGCACAAATTTTAAGCCTAAATTTAAAATATTATACTGAGCCAAACTAAGTTCACAGTTAGACAAATTCACAAGTGAGCCAATACAGCTGGATACATCAATTACAGTTTGTAAAGTCACTTTCCTTCCATCTACCTCTTTTAGATGGTGAGTGGGCAAATCCCTCATAAGAGTAGTTGTATTGTCCCTGGTGATTCCGACTTCTTTTTCGATTTTGGTTCTCATTTTGTTCTCCCCCATCTCAGAAACTGACGTTCATGTCATTCAGGCTGCTGTGCGTAAAGCAGAGAAGGATATGCAGACTCTTCACTCTCTGCCCCTGTAGTATAGCCAGTTCCTTTTGACGATGCAAACAACACTACTGGTTGCCTATTAAAACTTCTGTTCTGACGTTTGTGGAAGTTCCTTTTCTCTTTCTGATTAGACTTCCACAAAAATGCCTGCCTATTTTCATAATTGCGAACATCACGTTTAATTTTATATTTCTTCTTTTCTTTTAATTCTGATTCAAGGGTTTTCACTTTATTATTGAATTCCCCCAGTAGATGTTCCAGCCGCACTGCAGAAAAATGGGGAGACAATTCTGAACAAGTACATTTAATTTCTTCTTTAACATTACTTTGCTTAATTGTATCTCTGTCTATGAGAATGGAAACCCATTGCATAGCGCAGCGGTGAGCTACTGCCACCCAGCGATCACAAAAAAGTTTGTATCACCAGTTACATTAAAAGGTGTTGTAGGACTCTTAAATGCCCGCAAGCCCCTACGCGATATATCCAGGTCTAAATGTCGTTACATACCTAGTATATTAAGATGAACCTTTGTTTCTCTAATTAATAACTTCTCCAAATTATCACACAAATCTTGAACTTCTTTAGAAACATTTAGAGAGCAGACTGTCCCACTGATAAAAAAGGATGGTCAGTCCTACACTGTCTGTCTCCCATATATTTTCCCATAATTCTTAAAGGAATGTCACCTGTGTTATTGCTGAAATGATCACCATTTAAAGAATTGCCATTGGATCCTTGTGAAATATAATTATCCATAGTCCTCTGTGAAGAACTCTGAGGTAAACCAGACTCTTCCCAAAATATACAGGGAATATTATACAAAGGGTCCGTAGCCATAAAAATCCAACACCACAAATACCATGAGCAGGAAACTGATGAAAATGTAATGAAACAACAAAAAGGCTACTAGACAAAAATTTATTGCATAGAAAACTCTCTAGCAGTTCAGCAAACAGCCTTCTAGGAGTAATACAAAATAACCATACATAAACACAGGAGGAAATTCCAGTGGTACTTGAGAACAGTTTGGAAACAACACCTGCACCCCTTGGAGTTCATGGTTCCCATGCTTTCATGCCTTTCCAGGAAATTGAATTGGTGGATAGCCCAGATATAGGCCAACCCAGGCCTGCCCCTACAACCCCTGCCTCCCAGTCATGACCTGTTCACAGATGCTTCAGACACAGGTTGGGGAGCAACCTTCGGAAAATGGAAAGTGAGAAACTTGTGGACCCTGACCCAAAACAGGGAGTACATCAATATCAAGGAGATGAGAGACTTAATATTAACCCTTTGAATTTTCAAGGATAGTCTCCTGCCAGGCATGCTGAGGTGATACACAGACGATACCACTGTGCTGTGGTACATCAACAAACAGGCGGGACAAGGACCTACCTCCTGTGCAGGCTGGCTCTGCAGGTGTGGGAAATCATCCTAGAGGGACATGTCAACATCCTAGCTATCTACATGCCTTCAGCAGAGAATGTGATGGCAGATACTCTAAGCAGAACCATGACTCAATCACCTGAATGGATGCTAAATAGGGATGTGTTCCTAGACCTGGTCTATTGATGGGGTATTCCGGATGTGGATCTGTTTGCCTCCCCCATGAACAGAAAGCTTCCAACCTTCTGCTCCAGGATACCACATCCCAAACCATGGAAGGTGGGGACTCTTTCATTCCCTTGAAAGGAGCTGTACGCATATGCATTTCCTCCTTCCCACTCATACAAAAAGTTATGCTGAAAATTCAGAAAGAACAACCACAAATCTTGTTCGTGACCCCCTATTGGCCAAGGCAGCATTGGTTACCCCTATTACACCTTCTAGCCAAGGGCAATCACCACAAGTTACTCCACTGGATGGAACTGCTCACACACGAGAAGGGAACGCTCAAACATCCACAACTGTCCACACTGAACCTTACATTGTGGGTGATAGAGCATTGATTCCCTTCAGACACCTATACACAGAAGATGTGCTTCAGGTTCTGCAGGAGGCCAGAAAATCATATCTGTCAAGTGGAAGAGGTTTTCTGTTTGGTGTCAAAAACAAAATTTACAACCACTAGCAGTAGAACCTCCAGTGGTTTTGTCCTACCTGTGTGAATTGATGAATTCTGGCCTGTCTTATTCTTCAGTTAAAACCTGCTTATCTGCCATCTCAGCATGCCTGTCACTCACCCCTCCTCTAGCTTCTAGACTAGAAGTTAAGCTGTTTTTGAAGGGGGTTCTGCACATGAGACCTCCAAGGATGCCCATTCCTCCTCCTTGGGATCTAAATTTTGTTCTGGAAAAGTTGACACGATCACCTTTTGAACTAGCCAAAGACTGGTCTCTCCAATACTATACATGGAGACTATACTTTTGGTGGCCATTACTTCAGCCAGAAGGTTTTCTGAACTGCAAGCCTTCATGGCCTCTCATCCTTTTACAGTTTTCCATAAGGACAGGGTTTGTTTATGTACTAACCCATCCTTCATGCCAAAAGTGGTTAATGAACTTTGCTTGAATCAGGCCATTAACCTTCCAACCTTCTTCCCTTTACCCCAAAACCCTGCTGAAAGGATCCTACACTCCTTGGATATACATAGACAACTCGGACACTATTTGTCCAAGACCAAATCCATCCATAAATTGGACAGGCTCTTTGTCTCCTACCACCCAAAAGCCCTGGGAAACCCTGTTTCCAAGCAAACCATATCTTCCTGGATTTCTAAAACCATTTCCTTTTGCTATACAGCCCATGGCAGAGGGCTTCCCTTCCCAGTAAAGACACACTCCACTAGGGGAGTGTCCTCCTCTGGGGCTTTCATTAAGGGTTTGGATACAGCTGCCATTTTAGAAGCAGCTACATGGTCCTTTGTCCATACCTTCACCAAACACTATAAGTTTGACATCATTTCTAGGGCCAGAGCAGGTTTTACCAGAGCCATCCATCGTGGCTTTGTGGAAAATGCTTCTGTTCCTTCCCCCAAATCTTAGTAACAGGAGCTTTTGTACTCTTCCTTATGTTATGGATACAGCAGCATATGAATAGAAGGACATAGTATTGTTGTGTAAAATCTTGCCATAACTTTAGATGTCCTTCTCTTCTATATGCTGCTGTATAGTTTCCCACCCTGCCTTCCCCTCAACACTTGCCTGACTCCTGAGTACCCACTCCGTAGTCACTGATTCTGGCAGCATACAGTTCTGAGGTAGGTGCATGTTGACGTCCGTTTTGTACCCAACATCTGTTGGGTCTATATCATATGAGCGAATCGCACAAATTGTGAATGCTCATAATATCAAAAGTACCGGACCTTGAACTTCCTATTGTGGGGGGCTGTGCCCCCGACACCCCCTGCTAAATATATATTCCAACTCCGAGATCGCACTACAGTGAGGAAAGGACAAATATCCCATTCTTCACTGTACCGTGATCTCAGAAAAAGCACTTCGAGGTCCGGTACGTTGGATATTATGAGCGTTCGCAATTTGTGCGATTCGCTCATATGATATAGACCCCTTCTGTTTATGACCGACGTCCACATAGAGATGCGGAACATCACATGCACCTTCGCAGTAGCATATATCTTTTGTAAAATGGCCAGACAAACTCGAGTCGAACAGAGGCAGACTTCGATATAGACACAGAAGAGAAGGACATCTACAGTTATAGTAAGATTTTACAGAACCATACTTTCAGAGTAACACAGGAGGAAACTGGGAACTGATGGAATGAAACCCAGGACTACAAGATGGAACTTGTCAGCAGCTTATAGTCTTAATCTTTTGTTCTTAAAATGACAACCTGTTAAACAGATAAGTATTTATTTATTTTGTTTATTTATAGTTTGATGACTTAGTTGTCTGTATGGGAATAGTTCATTTTTGTTACAGAACCAGGGTGAAAAAGCCATACATTTCCTGTGCACATATACCATGATTTAAAAAGTCTTCATTTTAAGGGACTAATGATTGTGATTAGCAGCTGTTGTGCTATGGCAGTTAAATCTACTGAGCTTCTGTTATTCAGCTGTACCCATAATGGACATTCTTTATGAGAGCAGTTTTTGAAGTCAGTTATTTTCTACTCAGTTCTTTTAAATTTAACAGATACATTTTATGTTCATAAGTCTCTTGGGTGTGATAGTCATCCAGTGAAAGTGTTTGTACCTCATTATCTGCAGCACTCCGATTGACATTTATTTTTTCTTGATATTCGTTGAACCTTTGTGCAGAGTATTCAGCATTATTTAGATCCATGTAACAGCTGCATAAATGTTATCTCAGTAACTCGTTTCCCAATCTTTGGCATTATTTTGGAACTTTCTCTGACTTGTATGAGTAGTTTGTCACCGTGCCTGAATGTTTAAAAAGTAATTGTTTGTCCCTCTTATTGATCAATTGATTTCACTTATATTTTACATTTGTTAACACAGTGAGTAAACTGGTCCTTCTTTGACCCTTATCAGTCACAACCTGTGCCACAAGGGCAAGGGTAGGTGTTTAGTATTAGAATAATGTTATAGTAGCCTAAGCTGTTATGGTTATATCCTGCCAGGGATATGACCAACTGGTCATATTTCAAGTACCCTATCAGGAGCTCAGCTAAAGCTCCATATAAAAAGGCAGTTACTGCACCAAAAGGTTCAGAGCTTTCTTGCCACTGAAGTGCATTCTTTCTGTAGGCTTCATGGTACTGACTGTCAGTTAGTGATCCTTCAAGATTGGGCAAATAAGTTCCACACTGGGGAAAATGTTCACTACTTTAATTTTCTGGGGAAAAAATAGTATATTTTTCTGAGATATTTTATTCTAAGCTAGGAAAATTAACTTTCTAGGACTATCATTACTTGTCAGGGGATGCTTTACTTGTGAATTATTCTGTGAACAAATTGAGTAAAAAAATATATTTTTTTACTTTGTTTCCATTTACTTTGGAGTTTAGGTATTAAGTGCAGATTTGGGGACTGTCAATGTGTTTTCTAACCTCAAAACCTATTTTATCCTGTATTTTTTACAGACTTTTCTAGGTCCCTCTACTTGTCTTTAAAGCTTCCTCCTTGGCTAAGCCCATAGAGCAGTTACTGGTCTCCTCAGTTCTTCTATCCCACATCCACAAGAAAAAGAAAGTTAGTAGGAAGTCTTCTGATTGCCAGGCTGGCTCCTTCTCTGACTCACCCAGTGATGGGTGATGCTGCTGTGGCCAGACTTGGTTCCTCGGACAACTCATCGTTTTCTTCCAGTTCCTTTGTTGTAGCACCTACAGCCATTAACGAGTGGGTACTAGGCACTTCCTTTGCAGCTGTAGGGATACCTTTGTGGGCAAATGAGAACCACTCTTGTTGGTGTTGGGGAAAAAGGTGGGTGCTTGGCTGAGAAAGGATGCCTGATCTCTGGATGAAAATAGAGCTTTACCTGTATCTGTTTCTGTGAACAAACTTGCTGGGATTTGTTATGAAATTAATGTCTGCTTTTAATTTCACATACTTCTAGCAGAAAAAGAAAGAGTTGCATCTCTTTATGATTCTGATTTTCTGTCAGAAGAGCAAGGATTGGAGGGAAAATCTTGTACTTCAAGGATTTCTTCACAAGCTGGAGATTCTGATTCTGAGGAAGATGTTGCTTCAGATTTCCCTCCAGTAGATCTATTTTTTTCTGACATTTTAGCTAAAATAAAGGAGGTATTTCAGTAGGAACAGAATTACATTTCTGTTTTCTTGCAAAAATGTTATGATTTATTACAAGTGAATGTTCCACAGTCTTGCAGATGTTCCCTCCAGTTTTATCTGTACTAAAGTATATTTTCCTGACAGCTTGTGGTCCTGGCAATAGGAAATCTGACTCAGAAATATCACTTTTATAACCCTAAAGTAGAGTCTGCATTGACTTCCATATGAAAACCGCTTCTGTTGAACAGATTGCTGATGGTAATCCCATTCCCTTGTTAAAGGATGGGAAAGCTGTTGAAAAATTTGGCAAGAAGGTTAATTGTTCTGCCACTTTAACATTCAGAATTTTAAACTGACAAGCTCGTATACAGTTATCTGTTAACTACCCCTCTTCTGTGGTAAAGATTAACTTCCTCTGTTTTATCTCTTCTGATGTTATTAAATATTTTGTAAAGTGTTTTTATGACACTGCTGATAGTAGTCTCCAGTGATGTTGCAAATGTGTTAGTCATGGTGAGATTGGCTTGGTTAAATTCTCATACGCCACCAGAAGACATTAAGACCTAGATTTTAAATTATTCTCTAGTGAGGGAAGTTTTGGTTGTCCCTTCTGCAGTTAAGGTCCTTCTTTTTTAACTCCCTTATTAAATTATGACTTAAGACACGGGCAAACATACATTAATATGAAAGAAAACAAATAATATTAACATGCTTCCAGTTCCATACATTATACAGCACATATGTTCTTTTTATAACTATTCTTAGTCCAAGAGCACACAGATTGCTTAATTCCTGACTTCCCTTAAACCTCTCTCTTCAACCTGAATATTATTATGCCTCTATTGTTCCCACAGTTTTCATTTATTTCTATGCAATTTGCTCCCTCCCATTTCTAAAGATTCTACTTCTAGTTTTTATCTCTGTGACTATATTCAATACATCAGGCACAGATGGTTTAGACTTTGATTTCCATTTTCTAGTAATGTTTTTGCAGTCAGAAGAATTAAACTTAACAAGACCTTACTATGTCTTAGCAAGTCAGATCCTTTGTCCCATCTCAAAAGAATCATTTCTGTAATTACACCCATTTGCTCGCCCAGTATTTCTGACAGAGTACTCTAGGTAATTTTTAAACTCTGCCAACTCATTATACTCCCAAAACGTGTTCTCAGCTACTTCTCTCTTCCCCATCACATCTCCAACATTTGCCCTCTGATGCCTGAGGAAAACATTTTTGAAGTCTGCTTGGGGTATACAAATGTCTATGCAAACACTTCCAAGTAAAATCCTAAACTTTCTGGACTTTGTTGCTTACTTGGGAGCCATACATATGTTCCAGCTGAGGTTCTTTAGAGATTTGATGAGAGGAGAAATTTGATTCAAGGCCTGACCCTAATCTTTCAACCTTCCTTTTTTAAAGCAATATCAAGTTCTTCAACCTCAGCTCCCTGTTTCAATTTAAACAGCTAGGGTTCAGCAATCAGTATTTTAAAAATCAATGGCAAGGAGGCTCCTAAAAAGCAAAGTGAAGCCTCTATTAATCCAGGGCAGTCCAAAAGGTCAGACTGGCAGTTTACCTCTTCAAGTTTCCCCTGACTCACTCTGGCAGTCTTTATCTCTGAGTCTACATTTTCCTCTGTGACACCAGATAATTTCACACAAATGGGTTCTGAAAGTGATTAAACAGGGGGGTGCATACAGAAATTAGAGTCTCTCCCTTTCAGAAGAATTCCTCCTTGGACAGGAAACCAAAACACCCCTGTTTTCTCCAGTTCTGGAACTTATTTTTTTCTCATGGTGTAATATAACCAATGCCTCCCTGCCAGCTGAGTAGAGGGTTTCATTCTGTAGGTTGTTGTAGTGTGAAAGAAGGAAGGAACTTGTAGGTCTTTCCTAGACCTCTCCTTTCTCAGTCTTTTTGTCAAGGCCCCAGTGTTCGAAATGTTATCCTTTCAAACCCTGTTACCACTTACCACTTTACTAGCTTTCATGGTAAAGTTGGGAGTTTAAAAGGTGCCTATCTTTACATTCCCATGGGCAAACATTTCAGATATTTTAAGATATTCTGTATTTGGCTCATATACTATCAAATCTCTGTCCTACTCTTTGGACTGTCTGCTGCTCCAAGTATATTAACAAAAGTGTTTGTCTCCAGTAGTTACTTATTGCAGACTTCAAGACATACACATTTTCCCACATTTGGACAGCTGTCTTTTATTTGCAGACTCTTTTTCCAGTTTTCAGGGTTCTTAACAATTGTTAAGAAATGCCCACTCAGAATGGGGTTTCAAGTGAACTTAAAAATATTCTCTCATCCCTTCACACACACACTACTTTTTCTGGCATGTCTGCTAAACTCTTCCACGGAAGAGCATTTCTTCCTCCAGACAAAGTAGAGATGAACCAAAAGGTGGTCTTGATTTTTCCATTGAGACTCTGGTACCTGGCAAGGAATTTCTCAGGATTTTATGACCGTGACTTCTATGATTATTATGATTCCCTTGGCCAGATTTCATATGAGGAAAATGCAATGATATCTCAGGTCAGTTTGGACTCAGCATCAACACCCTTTATATTTTCAGATTGCTGTGGTTGGATTTGTAAGGAGGAGGAAGGTTCTGTTGTAGGTGGACCAGAACTCTTAAAATCCAGATCTCCCATTTCAGCCTCCTCTTCAAGTCTGTCACTACTGATACTTCAGACTTTGTGTGAGGGGTGTGAAAAAAAAAAGGTGTGAAAGTACAACGTCTGTGGAACAAACAAGACAGACAAAAGCACATATGATAATAGTAAACTCTTTGAAAGCCTTAAATCATCTCTGGTCTCCTGGACATGTGCAAGATTTTACAAATTACACCAGAGTGATGTGGTACATAAACAAACAAGGAGTTGTCGGACGTTTGTAGACAGGCTGTGATAGCCTGGGAGACAGTAACTCAGCTCATTTCATCTCTTCCGGCTTTATACATTCTGTCAGAGCAAAACATCATAGCAGACAAACTAAGTAAGACCAGAACAGACTGTCAGAAATGGAAACAACACCCGGAGTTCTTCCAGGAATTGATCCAGCTGTGGAGAACACCTCAAATAGATCTGGTTGGCTTCTTTCAAAACATACTTAAAGAAATTTGCTCTGGGATTTCTTGCAAACAGTTCTGGAAATCAGATGCTTTTACTCTGCTTATCCAGTAATGTCCAGGGCTCTTCTAAAGGTTCAGAAAGAGTTTCCCAGAGTAATTGTGGTGATCCCCTTTTGGCCCAGGCAGTAGTTCTCTCTTCTTTTAAAAATAGCCAAAGGCAATTACCGCAAGCTTTATCACATGATGGACTTGCTCACACAGGGCAGGAGTTATTTGATATACCCCAGCCGTCAGTTTCTTCAGCTCGCTGCCCAGATGATAAAATTATATATCATTTAGGCACCTGTTTTCTGAGGATGTGCATCAGGTATTAAAGAGGCTAAGAAACCTGCTACTAGAAAATCATATTTGTTTAAGTGGAAGATATTTTCTACTTGCTGACAAAGTAAGATCCAAGACCCTTTTCAGGCCCAGATACCTCTGGTTCTGCAGTACTTGTGTGAGTTATCCTTTAGCCTTTCATACTCTTCTATCAAGATTCACCTCTGTGCCATTTGCTAATGGATCCTCCCATTTTCCACCCTGCCTCAATTTAAACTATTCTTGAATAGGTATTACATATCTGTTCACCTAGAAGACAGTGGCTTCTTTTTGAATTCTTAATTTTGCACTGGAGTAACTTACTTTTCCCTTTTGAACTTTTTCATGAGGTTGATTTGAAGTTCTTATCTTGGAAAACAGTGTTACTCTTTGCTCTGACTTCTGCAAGAAAAGTATCTCAGTTACAACCTTTTAGGGTAACTTAGCCTTAACTAATCTTTCACAAGGATAGGGTAATTATGACAAGAAGCCCTTACTTTATGCCTAAAGTGCTTTCAGAGTTTACATTTAGCTAGGCTATACATCTCTCTGTTTTCAATCTAGAACCAAAAAGTAGGGGAGAGAATTTTGCAAACTATGTATATCCATAGGCAGCTGAGATACTATACCAATAGGAGAAAAACCTTCAGGAATTCTATTCAATTGTTTATTTCCTGTGAAGGTGCCAGGCAGGTCAGTACCTGCTCTACCAGGACTCTGGCTACTTCTGTGGCTTTTTGGATTCCTGAAATATACTAGAGGCAGTAACTTAGCCATCTATGCATACTTTCACCAAACACTACAAATTGGACTCTTCCTCAAGGTCCAGAGCAGGCTTTGCTGGAAGTATTCTCCAGGGGCTTCTGGAATCTAATCCTCCTTCCTCTCTTTCTGAGCTCTGGTATTCTACCCATATAGCTTAAGCTGCTGCAGCAGCGATCTAATGATGAACTCTGTGCAGTATTTTAGGTGTACTTACCTTAATAGTACAGTGGATGTAAAAAGTGTACACACCCCTGTTAAAATGCCAGGTTTTTGTGATATAAAAAATGAGACCAAAATAAATCATTTCAAAACTTTTCACACTTTTAATGTGACCTATAACCTGTACAATTCAATTGAAAAACAAACAAATATGTTAGGGGAAAAATAAAAAATAAAAAAAAATGTTCAGTAAGCTGGTTGCATAAGTGTGCATACCCTTAAACTAATACTTTGTTGAAGCACCATTTGATTTAATTACAGCATTCAGTCTTCTTGGGTACACACCTGCCATCAATTAAAGAGACTGATTAACTCCAAATAAAGTTCAGCTGTACTAGTAGGATTTTCCTGATATTTACTCAGTTGCCTGCTACAGCAAAAGCCATGGATCGCAGAGAGTTTGCAAAGCATCAGAGGGATCTCATTGTTGAAAGATATCAGTCAGGAGAAGAGTACAAAAACATTTCCACAGCATTGGATATACCATGGAACACAGTGAAGACAGTCATCAAAAAGTGGAGAAAATATTGGACAACAGTGACATTGCAAAGAACTGGATGTCCCAAAAAAATTGATGAAAAGACAAGACGAAAACTGGTGAGGGAGGCTGCCAGGAGACCTACAGCAACACTGAAGGAGCTGCAGGAATTTCTGGCAAGTGCTGGTTGTGTACTACATGTAACAACAATCTCCCTTATTCTCCATATATCCATGCTATGGGGTAGGGTTGCAAGATGAAAGCCTTTTGTTACACAGAAAAACATCCAGGACCGGCTAAAATTTACAAAACAGTACATCAAGTCTCCGAAAAGTATGTGAGAAAATGTGTTATGGTTTGATGAGACCAAGGTTGAACTTTTTGGCCACCATTTCAAAAGGTACGTTTGTTGCAAAAACAACACTTCATCACTAAAAGAACACCATCCCCACAATGAAGCATGATGGTGGCAGTATCATGCTTTGGGGTTGCATTTTAACAGAGGTGTGTATACTTTTTATATCCACTGTAGATGTTCAAATAGGGTCACTGTTGCAGTAGGAATACCCTGCTACTGTCCCCCTTATTTTATTTTTGTTAGGGTGCTGTGGATAATTTTCCTTTTCTGTTATTATAGCACTTAACATACAGGGCTCTGCCTTCCCTTACTTTGAGGCAACAGAGCTGTTAAGGTTTGATCCCCTAACCACTGACTTTTTTATCACTTTTCTCAAGTTTTCAGAGTTTAGGATGTGTAGAAAGTACCCTGAAGCATTGGAAGCTGGCCTGTTTTCATACCCTGGGAAGGATGTAAGCCATATATCTAAGGCTAATGCAACAATGATCTATGAGAACATCTACTGTCATGGTCAGTTTACTTAAACAACTGACTGTGTGTGTGTTAAAATTTGAAATACAGTTTAGAGTTTCTTCCTCCCTAGGAGTTCATTTTATTACGTAGTAATTCAAAATTCTAGTGGGGGGCATTAGTTCTATACTACATTATATATTTTAATTTAACAATATTAGTGTTTCCAGTCACTGTTCAAGACACTGTTAAGTTTATTGTGTCATACCAGTTCTCATGGAGATTTTTTTGTGAAGCAGGTCTGCTATATGGCACAGAACCCTGTTTTCTCAAACTCCAGAATGAAATAGTATTCATGTTTGTTGAACCAAATACGTGTAACCTGTCAGAAGTGTAGAGTGTTCATTAGACATTTTAAATGCTGTGCTGTTCTTTGCTCATAGTCACCTTTCCTGGGAAACACTTGACGTTCTTTGAATTATGCAATTGAATTTTAGGCATTGTTGCTTTACTTTTAAGTGCACTCGTTTTACTTGCAAGTAATTTCAGTTTCTGTTTGCTGTTGCAGTGTGAATGTGTTCTGCTACTTTTTGCACTGTCAATGCTGTCATGTAGTTGATGATGTTTCTCTGATTAATGCATCTGGCTTTTCACTGTGTTTTGAAGTGGAAGCCCTTGACTGACTATCCCCGTGGGTATTTTTCTTTTGTGTCTTGCTTCAGTGGATTCTAGACATCTGAGCTCAGACCACCTCCACTGTGTCACAAGCATAAGCCAACAATCGGTATAAAAATAAACCTTCTTCAAACCTAAGGTGATCTACATAACTGTTATAGTGACAGCATTTTAATATATTCTTAAAAACAAGAAACTGTTCATTTGTATTGCTATGCTGCTAAAATGATTTTGAAATGATGCAGAGGTTTATTTGCTTTGAATCACTGTTTCATCTTGAGCTAATATCAAATGCTTTGGATTTTACCCTATTGAAATGTGTATCATATGCCTTATAACTAAGTTGATGTGCTGTTCATAAACAAGGCAAGTGTGTGTGTGTGTATGTGTGTATATATATATATATATATATATATATATATATATATATATATAATGTGTGTGTGTGTGTGTGTGTGTGTGACAAAAAATGGTAAACTATTTATTAGCCTTCCTTGTATAAAATGCCATATGCTTAGCAGATTTACCCGTATACAAGCCAATGTTACTTTTTCCGCATAAGTATCTGATGGTTCAGTGACAGCATTCAGGTCTTATGTGTTCTGCTTCTCCTGTCAACATTTTGTTAAGAGCTAAGACTATGAGAACATAAAATGTATTTTATAAGATTTGTTACTTAGTTTTTCTATGACAGAAGTACTGTTGTATCCCTTGTTAACAAGACATTCCTTTAATAGATTTATTTTGGATTTATAACACAAATTTTGAGCTGGTCTGAATTGTTGTCATATTTCCATTCCACAATCTGCAGTGTCTCATCAGACCACCAAAACACACTCATCTATAAGTAGACTGGAGGAACATTGAACAATAGTTTTAAATGCTAGAGGAAAAAAGTAATTTATCATTAATTCAGGTGCCATTACAGTCGATGAAAGTAAGGACATCAGAACTACTGCCTGGCTTTAAGAATCTCCACCTATATTTCAGTGTAATCAATTTTTTGTGCTTTTGAGCCTCTCAGTGAGATTAGCCTCAACCTTAGCTGTATTGAGTTTCTGTTTTACTCCCACTTTTGCATTCTTTCGCTGATGTTCTTTTTGTAACAACTTGAAGGTCTTTCGGCTTTTCCCGATTAGGGGTTGCCACAGCGGAACTCTAGTCCGCTAATGATTGGCAGTGAATTTGTACGATGTCGAGTTGCCAGCCTGGCACCCAACCTTCAAGGAAGGCACACCCACTCACGCACGCACCTACCTGCACGGCTTTTAAAGTGAATTCGACCGCAGGGAGGACATGCAGAGTCCGCACAGGAGGCACTCCAGCCGAGAATCGAACCGGAGAGCCTCTTGCTGTGAGGCGACAATGCTAACTGCTGCACCACCGTGGCAAGATTTTGTAACAACTTGAAGGTAACCAAGGGAAATTCTTTTTTCTAGTTTTGTCCTGTGTCTCATGTCCTAAGCAATATGTCCTAACTTGAACATGTACATGTTACTACACACTTTATAGTTTTTAAGCTTTCAGACATCAGAGTTATCTGCCATATAAGTAAGCATGTGTATTATGTTGGTTCCAAAGCCAGACCTTTTGTAACTTTATGCTGTGTTTATTGACTGAGCGCATGCAGCATTGCTGTCTCCTAAGTTCATTAACACTTATTTCACCAAAATGAATTTGTTCAGTGTGGATTGTGTTAAAAATAATTTAGTAGTTTTTTTTACAACCTTAGATTTAAGGGATCTTTATGTTGTTCTTTTCTGCAAAGTGGGGTTAGAAGAAATAAGTATGAGTTTACCAGAGCACAGTCCCGCACACTAAAGGTTGTTTGTGTATGGGGGGGGCTTGCCACCTTGCAAAAACATTTTGAAGCCCGTAGGTTTTTAGAACCCATCACACTAAGCAAGATTGAGATACTGTTTTCACCCTTTCTGTTGTTTATTTCATTATAAAGTTCTTCTCCTTCACTAGAAGCTGGATATTCTTCCAAATCATCTTCATAAGCAATCACATTTCCCCCATTTTCTGCCATTTTGTGTGTGCTTTGACTTTCGTGGCATGGTCCCATATTTACTTAGTATCATGTTTGCAGTATGTTAAACTCATGACATAACTTCTTTCAGGCCACTAGTTGCACTGCATATTCGTTTTTATACTCATATCCACTATCTTGCTCTTTTTTTAATCACCTCTGAATCTGTAATCATTTTTGAGCCTTATTCACTAAAAACAAATTATCTGTCCCAAATCACAGTGCTTGGTTAACTTTTGAAAAGTTAGTAATTAGCTTTATCTTGCAAAGCTGTTGATTTTACTTTTAGATGAGCCAATTTCATTATCAAAAAGTGTCATGCTGTTATTTAGTGGCGTTTGACTTTTCATGACCTCAAGGATTTTAGCACACTGTGTCAGTAACTGCTTCTTGAAGTTCTTGCAAATTCATATTCAGTACTTCAGTAATACTTTTTGGCCATCATAGCCTCTGCCCCCTTCTTCTTTTGCCCTCAGTATTTCCTGGCATCAGTGCCTTCTCTGATAGATCTTGTCTTTGCATTATGTGGCTAAAGTATCTGAATTATAGTTTTTGTTGTGAGACCTTTCATTGACAGCCTGTGCTTTATTTCTTTCATTATTGTTTGATTTGATTTTCTCGCAGCACTGCACTTCAAAAGGATTGATTTTCAGGCTCACAGCTTTACTTGCAATCTTACAGCCATATATTATTAGAGAGAAAACCATATCTTGGTATGGACTTTTTTCTGTTAAAAATCTTATCCAGATTTGCCATAACTTTCCTTCCAAAAAGCAAGCATCTATTAATTTCATGGCTTGCAGTCACCATCCTGAGATCTTGGAGCCCAGGAAAATAATCTGTCACTGCCTACACTTGGGTTTATAGGTGCTCACCAGGCTGATCGTCTGTGAGCATCACCTGGCCTAACATTCCCATGAATATCTATATTTGCTTTGCTTTCCTCCACATACATTCCCATGAATATCTATATTTGCTTTGCTTTCCTCCACATTAGCTTACAAAGAACTGATAGGAAAAGGTGACATAATTTTATTTTTGGTTTATGTTGAGCAGCAGGACAGCTTTTGTGTTTTCTACCTTCACCATCATCAACAGTCTTCAACTTTTCCTTTCAGCCATCAATAAGATGGCAATAAGAGCAACCTAATTTTGTTTTTAAGAAAAATAAAAACCTTAAGCAGATCCTTTGTGATCGCAAGGTCAGCACTAATACAGACTATGGTAGGATGGGAACATTCCCATGTCAGCACTGTAAGGCTTGTAAATTTATAAATACAGATATTTATTTTGTACACCCTGTGACCCAAAAGAAATATGTACCCAGAGTACTGGCTACATGTCTTTCTCAGAATATAATCTATCTAGCTACCTGCACTTGCTGTGCCTCATTTTATGTAGGCAAGACAAATTGCAGGTTAAAGGATAGAATTTTAAGACATTTATCAGCAATAAGATTTCGGGACCGGCTTAATGCACTGGCTGTGCACATAGAAAGTTATAAGGGACATAGTTTTATTTTTCAAGCACTACAGCATATTTGTGCTGATATTAGGAAGGGAGACATTGTCAATAGCAGCGAATACAATGAAACTAGATGGATCATTGAACTGAGAGCAAATAGATACCCAGGTCTTAATGGTGTGGTGCCTTTAAAGCCAATACTCAGTAGGCGTAGACCATATATTAATTTGCACTGATTGTTTTATTGTTTTTACTCTGTGATTGGATGATTTGTCTTTTAAATAATAGTATTTTATTTGAATGAAGTATGTCTGAAGAAGGGTTTTTTACCTGAAAGTGCTAACATTCAACGTTGTTTTAATAAACGGTTCGATTCAGCCTGGTGGTCTGTGGATTTTTCTTTTTTCTGGATTTTTTTATGTAGCCAGTAGTATATGGAGCAGATAAAGCTCCATTACTACAAAAAATTATGATTGGATCTGCAGTCGTAACCTTTAATTATGTTTTCTTCACATGCATGCCAAGATTCATTCTCGAGGTGAATTCCTTGGCATCCACATCTTAAACACATGATAACGTGGTTACAGTCAGAGACCAGATCAATCATAACTGAGCTAAAAAAATGCTTTCTTTAAATACTAAGAAAATCCTTGATTCATTGGGAATGAGCTAGAAAAAAAATGTTTGCAAAATTCTGAGAACTTCCATATGAAAGATAATTTAAGTAGTATGCTAAATTAATGATACATGAAGTAATGACTCAGTATAAGGCATTTTACACTGCTTCATAGAAAATTACTAGGCTGATGGCCCTAGAGCCCTTACAAGCCTAGTCATATTTATCCTGAATTACGCCAGTTGTTGGTGGTTAGGTGAGTGAAGTTCACAGAGGTAAGGATCTATGGTAGTTACTGCCAAATTTCTCTGTCCTGGAGGGACATGGGTGCCACCCCCAGCAGTGAATTTGTGCTCACCCATCCATCGAACTAGGTTGCGTTTGAAGACGTTCATGGAGGTGCTCTGTTTCACATGAATTGGAAGCTTGTTCCAGAGAAGTTCCAGTCTCTGGGAGATGTATCTATCTCTCCAGCATGACCTGTTCATGTCAGAGACTAGGTTAAGATCCCTGAACCGAGTGACCCTTGTGCATTTTGATTTACGAATGTGTAGCATTTCAATCAGGGCCAGGTCAGAGATTGCTCTGTAAGGCACAGGTCACCGCTTAGCAACCTGTAGGAGACAGAATACAGTGATACGGCTTTTAGTCTTTTTGGGTAAGACTTGTTTTGTGTACCTGTAATTACTTGGTGAGAAACCTCTGTGGTCTGTCCAGTTTTTGCAGGTGTCTTGTGAGATACATGCAAAAGTATTCATTTGCTGGTCTGATGAGGGCTGAGTATAATGAAATTATAACTTTCTTAGATCTAGATGTGCAGCCTTTACTTATAAGATGTGCCACACAGAAGGATTTCATTACTATTGTGGATATGTGATGTTCAAAGTTCACGTTGCTATCAGCATGCGTACACATATTATGTACCACTGGGTCTACACTAAGGGGGGGGTGCTGTCTATAATGTAATTAGCGGGGATGTCAGTTTTTCAAATGGGAATAATAATCAATGATTTTGCATTTAGCTTTAATCTGTGGCTTTGGCACCAATCATTTGTCTGCATTAACCCTGTCTGCAGTATATTAAATCATTGGCGGACTCAATGATTGCTTCCAATTTGCAATCGTCAGCAAACTTAGTCAGCCACAGGCCATCCAAGTTTGCTTGGACGTCTGAGAAGTAAATTCCAAACACAAAGGGGCCCAGCACAGAACCCTGTGGTACACCACTGGTGACTGTTTTTTTGGTAGAAGTGAAGTCACCCACTGACAGTATGTGTCCTGTTGATGAGCTAACCATTTGGTAATGTAGGGATTAATTTTAACTGGAGTACAAACTGGATTTATGTTAAAATAAAGCCTGATTTTACTTGTTCCTGTTCATTTTGATCATTTCTGAGGAGCTGGGTGGTCAGAGCAGATTTTGGTTACATTGTAGGGGTTCATTCCCAATTGGGAGAGTTTCTGTAGCATATCTGAGTGGGGGATTGTTTCAAATGCCTTGGCTATGTCAGGATAGGTGATATGCACTGTCTTTTCATCATCCAGGGCATTGGTGACTTTCTTGTAGAAGTCAGTCAAGTTTAACAGGCATGATCTACCTTTAAAGAAATCAAACTGGCTTGGGTCCAGAGTTTGGAGCTTACCTATGTCCTTGCTAATAAGGTCCATAATGATTCTTTCCTTGGTCTTGCAGATGAGGCTAGTCAAGCTTATGGGCCTATAATTTCCATGGCCGGCTGATGGCCACCCTTTGTGCAGAGTGATTACTGTTGCTGTCCTCCATTTTTCTGGAACATAGTCTGTTTGCAGCCTGAGATCTATATGGGTCTGTTAGGTCATGTTTTAAGTTGTTTAAAAGGCAACTTGGTATGTTGTCTGGTCCAGTTCAAGCTGGATTTTTGGTCTTGGGGAGTGCCTATATGTCCTGGTCTCTTGAGATAATAGGCTGAGGAATGGTGGCAGGTATACTTTGGGAGATGACCGGAGGGGACAGGGGGGTAAATTTTCCTCAAAATCTGTAAGCTAGCATTTTGACTCTTACCTCTGGTTGGATATGGATGGTGTTATCCACAACCAGTTCGGTGCATAGCTGGATATTGCCTTATAGATTTTGGATGTAGTTAAAGAATGCCTTGTGATTATCCTTAGCTATGGAGGCTATTTATGCTTATTAATTAGCTTTGGAGGACTTGACAATATCTCTAGTTTGTTTGTTTAAGCTAGAGATAGATTTCTTCCTCTGCTGAGCCAGTTCTCTCTTGTTCTTGGACATTAGTACTTTATCTTGTTGTATAGCCTGTTTATACTAGGGGGTCCACCAGGGTAGCTTGTTTTTTCAGCAAGACCTGGTTTTAATATGGTCAGGTACAGCTGATTCTATACAAGTGCTTAAGCAATTATACAGTCCATTGGTGTACACTTCTGCATAGGAGTCCTTGTTATCTGCGTTTGATGGGGCTTTGAAACTTCTTTTACCATCACTTAGTAGGTGGTAGTTTGCCTTTGAAAAATTCTTAAGTGTTTTTAAGCTCAATGGGCTTATCTGATCTTATAATTACATCAAAAGAGACTGATATACGGTCCAATCTTACCAGGGAGAACATCACACAGGGGAGGGTGCAATGCTCTCAGGGTACAATGCTCTCTCATGTTAGTGTGTACTATGTCCATTTGAGCCTCTTGTGGGTGTGCTGGCTTGCTGTTCCAGAGCATTTGCATTGACAAAGTCTAAGGACCTCTGAGCCAGCATATTTGTGGTTGTGTATGTTTCCCAGTCAATGGTAGGTGGTAAGGTGCTGGACTGTATGGCAAGCGACTCCAGTATCTAATCACCTCACATTGGAATCCATAGGAATAGTAGCAGGAAATATATTGATATATAAACTTGAATATGGTTTTACCAATAATTTCATTCAAAACACCTGTATACGTTAAATAAATATCACCTATATACTCCAGGTTACACTTAACAAATCTATAGTCTTCATTCTTGATCCAAACAGTAAATACCACCACCTAACATGTGTAATGCCAGTTAAAGATAGAGCAACTCTCCTGTTATTGAATCTGACTCATAATGTACTGCACAATAGGTACTGTCCACCTCTGAGACACAAACTAAATATAAGAATCTCTCTTTAATTTGAAAACTAGTGTAGAGGAATCTTTGACTTTGCTAGATCATCTCTGATACTTGCAAGAAGACAGAAGAGCTACCCCTTCAAACTGGAGTAACCATTCCTTGGATGTTACAAATGAAAGCCTAACCTTAAGAGCAAATTAACAGATGATCTAAAAGATACTAGCAAGTGCTGCTTTTTTAGGGATATTAAAAAAGTAGCAATCAGTGCTTCCATAAGGATCAGTTCTTTACTTGCCACCGCAATCTGTGTTTCCGTTTCTACTGAACTAAACAATGGATGATTTAAATTAACCCTTACAATGAGTATATTTCTTTTATCCTTCTCAGACCGTCATACATATCTGTACCACACCCCTCAAACTATTCTAGCTGAATTTTCTTAAATTAACCTTTTTGTCATTTAAATTTAAGCTTTTATATAAGCATCTTATATGATTTTGCGTTATTAACTTTATTTACCAGCAGTAAAATATAAGATTAATCTTCTATAACCCCTTTCTGTACTACTATACACAATCTGTTTAATGACTACTGCTAAATCACACGTGAAATTCTGACTTAATATTTTGCAAATACCTGTGGTTATGCTATGTATGCATGAGTTAAAAACTATGTGTGTACATATTGCAAATATTGAACTTTTGAGTATGTCATATGTGATGGAATTGATTCCAAATCTTGCAATGCACAACTGTATTCACTGATCTCTTTAGTTTATCTTCCCTGCTGAAAAATGATGTCAAATGTAATATGGTGAGCATTGCATTCCCTCTTGCCACGTGTCATATGAGCAGCCCACCTATCCAGTAAACAATTTATGTAAATAAATTGCGATTGAGTTACAGCGATCTGATAGCAGAAATCTGCTGTTGAATAGTTTTAAATGTGCTGATTTTTTTAAAGTTTATGAAAAGCTAGTTGCAGCAGAGTTTGATGTATTTTCTTTCTGTACGAATGACTATATTTTTTGTTGGAGGTGATTTCTAGCATACTAGGAAATGCAACTTCTCCTCTGTGTGGTCTTATCTGACAGCTTTGATCCTTTTTTTTTTTTACTTTAGAAAGCCATTTTATGTAAAATGCGTTGTTTCGTGGTAGGTTTTATGTATTTTGACTCAGTAAGCTGTTCAAAACTGCTTTGATTTTTTTTTTTTTTGTGTTCACTTTATTAGTAGCATCAGCAGTTATTGAGTGTTGTATTGCAGTTAGCTAAAGTCAGATATTATTCTGCATGGGTTGAGTGTTAAATGGAGCTGAAAAAGTTAAAAAAAAAAAAAAAAAAAAAAACAAAAGTTAAGAAAAATGTATCAGTTCAGTTTTGATAAATCCCCCAGGCTTTGTTTCTAAATGTCAGAACAAAGTCTTTGAATGATTTGCAGGGGTGTAGACTGCAACTGAAACTGTGCCCAAGAGTTCATAGGTTCATAGGTTCATACTAGGCTATCTGCCCGAGGGCATTTACAAGCCTAGCCCATAGTTTTGTGGCTTACGCCACCCCTTTAGTATGGGGAACTATACCCATTATTTTGCTGTGCCTCTGTCGAGCAGTGACACTGAGGTAATCCCTGGGGGTATATCTGCGATCTCCCATCCATTGGTCAAGATTTCTCTTGAACAAGGCCAGCGAGGTGCTCTGGCAGGCCAAAAAACCCAGAGTGGGTTTCCAGTTATTCCACTAGAGGATCTAACAATGGGTTGGAAGTTTCATACCTCCACTGACTTCCTTCCAAGACTGTCTTTCATAACTGTCCTTCCAATAGGAGTCATAGGGGTTTAAAGACACTTTTAGTCTAATGACTATGTATGCCTTGCAAGCATTCATCCTCAGGCTTTACCTCCTTTCTCAAGGAGGGAAAGAACAGTTAGTCCTGTTGTAAATGACAGGAGTAACAGTAAGGAAGCAAACCACAATATATTGTGCTTTCATATGATATTTTATTAGCACTTCATCAAAATAAATGAACACAGTACCCAACCCCACTTTTACACTTTTTTGGCCTGCCATGTGACACATACATTCATGTGACTTTTATCCATAAAAGAAATACTAAGTTAAATGTAGAAAAAGTATATAAATTGATACAAAGCTGCCTACTTGCACATATGCTGAGGGTGTGCATATGTCTGATACAGATGTAGAGGGGAAACTACGGCTGATTATATCTGCAGGGTCTAGGGTAATTCTCCAAGTTTTAGTTAGAGAAGAGGTTTCCAGTACCCCCATTGAATCCAGGCAGGGGTCTGAACCTCTTATGTAAAAAAAAAAACAGAAAGAAAATCAGAATCCTTAGCTTATTCCTTTCAAATGCACTCTCCTTTGGCTTTGGGGTTTGATCATCAGGATTGTATGTGCGCTGAATCTCCTTTTGAGGAATTAGCCCATGGAGATACAGTGGTTCATATGATGGAGCACTATTAAGTGTGATTGTTCCCAAGTATCAGAAGTTCAAAAGAGGTATTATGAAATTTTGCAAATGGACTCACCCAGACCTGCGGCAGTCCCTCCAATCTTTGATGCCCTGTTGGACACATTTACAACAGCTTCCCAGGCTTCTGACTCCCAACCTCATACCCAGGGGTCATAAATAATTGTCCATCATCTGATCCTGCTTTTGTTCGTCTGTCCACAGGAAAGCTATCCAAACAATTTTCCTCAAACTGCTTTCCTCTTCCAAGCTTGTGCCTTCCAGTAAGGACAGCCATGCTATGGAGAGATGTGGTAAAAAAAAGTGTACACTTCTGCTACTTTGGCTTTTAGGACCATTAATTATCAAACCCACATGACTATATATATATCGTAGCTTTTCTGTTCCAGCTAGTGGGGGGTTGACTGATTTGCCTAATTTAAATAGTAAGACTTCTGCTTTCTCGCTGTCTACAGAGTTCTGCCCTTCAGGTAGTCCATCATTTCATTAAATGCAGCTATGATGCCATTGATGCCTCTTCTAGGGCAGCAACATCTGGCTCTTTTATGAGGAAATAGTGCTGTTGTCTGCAGGCTTTATCTGAGGACATTAAGGCCAAACTTGTAGATTCTTCCTTAGATAGCCAGAATCGTTTAGGTACTGCTGCTGCAGACTTGTTTAAAAAATCTTCAGGATAAGGGCAAAGTTATGCAGGACCCCAAACACATTTTTATTTCTTCTGTACCTAAGTTCCAGAGGAATTACCCTTCCAAATATTCTTTTGTCCGTAGGCAGCCTAGACAACCTGCTAGAGGAAAGCGGGTTGTAAGTGGATTTTCCCAGATAAACAGTTGGAGATCTGGAGGCCAAAAGCCTTTGTTTCATAGTAAGTCTGCCTCTATTTGACATCAGGCCTCCCCTCCCCCTTGTCCAGATCCCTCTGGCTCTCTGGCTAACCCTTTCTTTCCCTGTTTGATAACAGGTAACCACATATGCCAGGGTTCTCTCCATCATCCAACATGGTTATTTTATGGCTTGGAAGTCCTCCTTTTTCAGGTCTCCGTCAGCCTCCTCCTTGCCAGTTTCCTTATTCTCCTCTGCTCCTTTAGAATCTGCTGAAACAGACAACCATACATAGGATCATAGGAGTTTACTAGGCTATCAACCTGGAGGTCATTTCAAGCCTAGCCATTTCATCCCAGTATAATACCAGTGATACTCTAGTCAGTACCCAGGATTGAATTTAGTAATGACTGCCCATGTCCAGGAGGGTTGGGGGTATTATCCCAAGTAAGAATGAATGGTGCCCCATCCACAGATCCAGGTTCCTTTCGAACAGTGTCATAAAAATGCTCTGCTTCACATGAATTGGCAGTTTATTCCAAAGGCATGGAAGTCACTGTGAGACAAATCTGTTCCTCCAGCACTTCTCCTATTCAAGTCATACGCCATATTTAGGTCCCTGGAAGGGGTGGCTCTAGTCTCGTTTAATTTATGGATGTGCAGCAAATTCATTAGGTTTGGGTTAGAGATTGCTGTGTAAGCCAGGCATAAGTCTCCCATAAGAAGTCTATACGATACTTACAGGGAATTTAGTTGGTCGGTGTAAGGCACTTGCTGGAGTCCCTTGATTTTCTTTGTTAGAAACTTCTGCGATCTCTCCAGTTGCTGCAGGTGCGTTGTACGGTACATGCCAAAAGGGGTGTTGTACTCTATTATGGGCCTGATTAGTGACTAGTATAGAGGAGTTATAACCTCCTTTGGTCTAGAGGCAATGCCTTTGCTAGTCAAGTGTACTACATCAAAACCCTTCCTTACTACAGTAGACACATGGTGGTCAAAGTTAAGGTTGCAGTCTACTTGTGACTCCAGATCCCTTGCCACTTTGTAGGTACATAGGGTGTTGTTATTAATTTGATAGTGTGAAGGGACATTGTTTTACCGAAGGGAATGATGATGCATTTCTTTGCATTTAGTTTGAGGCAGTAACTAAGACACCAGTTGTTGGTCTGCATAAGACCCTCTTGAAGTATGCTGATATCATTTGGGGATTCAATAATTGCAGCAGTCTGCAGTTGTCTGCAAACTTGGTTAGCCACAGCCCCTTAGTTTTGACCTGAACTTCTGAAAAGTATATACAAAACAGTAGGGGGCCCAGCACTGATCCTTACAGCACCCCGCTGGTGACAGGTCAGCTGGTTGATGTGGAATTACCCACTTTGATAGTGTGTGATCAGTTTGTGAGTCAGTTGGCAGCCCAGCTTACTGCAAAGGAGTTTATATTCAGTTTGCTAAGATGATTGGTAATGCCTGAGTGTGGGATTGTTTCGAAGGCCTTGGCCATGTCGAGGTATGTTGTATGCACAGATTTGCCCTCGTCGATGGCCCTGGTCAGGTTTTCGAAGAAATCCACCTCAATCTATCAGAATGTTTCTGGTTCCCAGGAAGGAGGAATTGTGGAGGATCATTCTAGATTTGGAGGATCATTCTAGATTTCTCCTATCTCAACACCTTTAAGATGTTGTCTCTTCAGACCCTTCTCCTTCCTTTACTTCCTCAGGCTTTTAGGTCTCCTTGGATTTGAAAGAAACGTACCTCTTTGTTCCCCTACATCCTGTCTTCTGGAAGCTTTTGCATTTCTCTGCTCTTCCTGTCATTCTCAGTGCTCCGTGCTCTGTTTATCTGTTTGGTCTTTCTACAGCTTCAAGGGTATTCACCAAATACCTGCCCCCTGTGGCAGCTTCCTGCAGACTTCAGGAAGTCTGAATATTCCTTTGTTTAGAAGACCTTCTGCTTGAAGCCCTCTCAGTAGCTCCTGTTTCGGAATCTACACTTCAGGCTTCTCCAATGCAGTGCAGGGTTCACTCACAATCTCAAAATGTCAGTGCTGTCTCCTTCTCAGGACCAAGTGTTGTTGGTTTGCAAGATTCAGATCATTCCAATGTTGAGTTCCCTTCCACCTCTCAAGGTCCTTGCTATAACTGCTTCTTTCCAGTCTCTTCTTTCTCTACTAGTTATTCTTGCAAGGGAATTTCTCCATGAGCCCTGGGGTTCATGGTATCCACTATTGCAATTGCTCCTTTTGACAAACTCCACATGAAGAAATTTCAGTGGTATCTCAAGACTGTTTGGCTCCAGTCCCTCCTTTAACCTGTCTCAAGCTCTAACTTTGCTGGTGGACGTAGCAGATCTCCCTAAATCCAGGTATGACCTTTCAAGCTCTTCTTCTTGCAAAAAGAACTGTACATGGTTGCTTCTGGTCAAGGCTGGGAAGCTTCCTCCAGCAGTCTGAAAGTTCGAAGTCTTTGGCATCATCAACAGATGTCAGGCCACATCAATAGCAAAGTGATGCAGTCTGTAACTCTAGCTGTTCAGTCCTTTTACTCCCTTCGGTTTCCAGGTCCTCTGTAGGTTTTCACAGACAATACCACAGTCATGTGGTACATCAGCAAGCAGGGGTGCACAAAGTGTTACTTTCTCTGCAGTCTGGCTCTTTGAGCTTGGGATTTTGCAGTTTGTCATCACTTGGTTCTTCAGATTGTTTACATCTCTTCAGAGCGCAGTCTAGTGGCAGACACTTTGAGCATGTCCAGGACACTTCTTCAAAAATGGATGCTTCACAAAGTGTTGTTTCAGGACATTGTACATCTGTGGGATACTCCTCAAGTAGATATTTTTGCCTCCCCTCTAACCATACAACGTCCTCAGTTCTGTCCCAGAGTTCCAAATTTACTGGTTTGGAATGTGGACACCATATCATTTTCTTGGAGAGGAATGTTCTTATGTTTGTTTGTCCTTTTGGCTTTTCCCGGTTAGGGGTCGCCACAGCGGAACTCCGGTCTGCTAATGATTGGCAGTAGATTTTTATGGTGCCGAGTTGCCAGCCCGATGCCCAACCTTCAGTGAATGCATGCCCATTCACACATGTCTTTCGGAGGCCACTCGACCGCGGGGAGGACATGCAGACTCCACATAGAAGGCACTCCAACCGAGAATTGAACAGGAGAACCTCTTTTTTGTGAGGCAGCAACACTACTGCTGTACTCTATACCTCCCCTATTGCACATGATCATGTAGGACACACCTAAAATCTTACTGGGTGACTTTCTTGTGGCCCAGAAAGCACTGGTTCCCCTCCTGTTTTACCTGGCCAGGGCAGTCATCACAAATTACCTCACATGATGGATCTCACACAAGACAAGGGGTTTCTCATTCACCCTCATTTGTCTACATTTCATCTGACACTTTGGGTGGTAGGTTTTTTATTCCTTTCAGGCACCAATTTTCGGAGGATGTGCTTTGGATTTTGCAGGAGGCTAGAAAACCGACTACTAGAAAATTTTGTGTGGAAGAGATTTTCTATTTTGTATCTCAAGCATGAGCAGGACCTTTTTTCCCCTCTGGGGTTGTTACAGTCCTTTCTTATTTATCTGAATTGCTCAATATTGGGTTGGCATATTCTTTTGTTGAAGTTCATTTTTCAGCCGTTTCGGCCTGCCTGCCTCTGAGCTCACCTTTGGCTGCTATTTTTGAAGCCAAACAATTTGTAAAAGGCATTCTTCATATCAGGCTCCCAAGAAAGCCTATTCCTCCTTCTTGGAACATTAATTCTGTTCCTGAAAAATTGACTCAATCCCCTTTTGAGCCTGCCTTTTCTTCTTCCCTGCAACATTGTATTTGGAAGATTATTGTTGGTGGTTCTTACTTCTGCCAAGAGGGTTTATAAACCCTAAGTGGCAGTTCTTCCTTTTTAGTTTTTTCACAAGGACGCAGAGTCTCTTCATACTATTCCATCTTTTATGCCCAAGGGGGTTAGTGATTTGTCTTTGAATCAGTCTGTTCATCTTCCCTTCTTTTTTCCTTTATACAGACATTTAATGAGAAGGTACTACACACACCTTGGATTTACATAGACAGCTTAGGTATTACTTGGATAAGACAAAAGGCTCAAATAAAATCTGAGCAACGTTTTGCTTTCCTTTCATGCCAAGAAATGAGGCTTGGCTGTGTCTAAGGAAAACATTTCTTCCTGGATCTCTAAGGCCACTTGGTTCTTTTATTTATTTTTTTTTGTGACAAGCAACTTTCCTCTCTCAGTTCCATGCCATTACCTTGCCTTCTTTGGCACAGGTCTTCTCTCATGCAATCCAGCCATCTTTTTGCTGGACATCCTCCTTTGCTCTTGCTTCTTTCTGTTTCTCCAAAATATTCTTCATCAGATCATCTTCTGCTTTTAAGAACATGTGGCTGAACACCCATAATCTGTTCTCTTTGAATTTCTCTGCAATTGAGGCTACGTTAGCATCTCCTGATATCATTTCTTTATCTGTTCCACCATGTGCTCCCTGTCACCTATCTCAGGTACTTCATCACCTCTATCTTTCTTAGCTGCTCTGCCTTCACTACCCAGGTTTGTTTTTTGCACAACTATTTTGTACACCTTTCTTTTCACCATCTTTAACATTCTTCTGTCACATACAGTACCCGACACTCTGTGCCAGTTGACTGTACCCCCTCTGATTCTACATCTGTCCTCCTCATTCAGACTTCCCTTGTCCTCAACCCCTACCCCCCAGGTAATTGAAACTGTTTCATGATTTTCCCTTCTGTCACATTTTTCATCTGTTTCTGATTTCTCCCATTTGCTGCCATGACAACTGTTTTACTCTGTTTCATCCCATGTGCCACATTGTCTGCATATAACAGCTTTGTTGATCTGTCACCTCCAAACAGTTTGCTACTGTAGTCCATCACCAGTATGAACAACAGTGGGCTCAGAGCTTAACTTTGAGGCACACCCACTCCCACTGGGATACCCCTGTGTGAGTTTGAACACAGTTTGCATTTGCATCACTGGGTCCTTATACATAGTGTGCCCTAATTCCTACACATTCTACTATGGCAGTAGCCTCTTCTGGCACATTTTTTCCAAGGGTCTGATATAAGATCCATGTTAGAAGCTACTACTTGGTCTTCTGTCCACACTTTTACTAAGTTTTATAAGTTGGATGTCATTCCCAGGGCCAGAGCAGGATTTGCTAGGGCAATCCTTTATGAGTTTGTGGAGGCCTCCTCTTTGCCTTACTCTTCCCATACATTTCAGTAGATTTTATACTCTCCCATGAATAAAGAGTACTGCAACAGTGATAGGGAAGGACATAGTACAGTTGTGTAAGATCTTAACATAACAGTAGATGTCCTACTTCTCACATTACAGTATTTGGCCCCTCCCTCCTGCCCCCCTTTTCTTTTTCTGTTGCCCTTCTGCTGGCTGAGGGATTTTCTCTTCCATCCTTCCCTCCTCCTGTTTCCCTTCCTGGATGGGCATGTAACTGTTTGTTTGGGGTTGCTGTGGTTCTCCTGGAGCTCTTTAGTTTTGAGGATTATTCATTTCTGCATCACATATGTACCTTACATCTTGCACGTAGGACATATGTCTAATGTATGACACCAGAAGGTGTAAACTCTTTGGTATACTGGCCAGAGATAAGGTTTTCCTTGGCAAGATATCTCATGTATAAAGAATACTGCAACAGTGTGAAGTAGGACCTTTATTCTTATGGTAAGATCTTACACAACTGTACTTCTGTTATTAGTTTGCATCAGTGGTCTAGATTGGCTCACCATTTAGAGGCTGCTTTTCTTCAAGGTTTATTCCCCCAGATAAATTCAGTCTATTTTAAAAGCAGTAGCTGCATCTTTCATCATCATCATCATTGTGACAATGCGATGTATTGCCAGCTATGCCAGGAGAAGTAGGGCATTGGATGTGTAACATATGCCAGCACAACTAGCTAGAATTTTGTAAAGAACTGTATGTCATTTGTATATCAAACTGATTTGTACAGATGCTTGTGTTGAAAAATGTATTTGTAAAGCTGCTTTTGTTAAAAAAAAAAAAGAAGAAGAGAAGAGATTAATCACACACTCCAGCTGCAGCTAACTTTGAAAAATGTTCTAAAATTAAATTACTGGTCCTAGGCTTTAAAGATGTGATCTCACAATTTTGAATGAACCCATAGACACAGTGTCTGTAAGTTTTTCAGTCTCTGTAGGAAGATCAGAAGTGTTAAAATTGTTTTACAGCTTCCAGGTGCTGCAGTAAACTTTAGCAAAGCTCTAGATATGTATTGTGACACATATGTGCTAAATCCTGGCAGCTCCTAGCCAAGAGGGGTAGCATGGGAACCAGATGTCAGATTACCATATATATGTGATGTAATTCTGTAATCTAGGACAAAAATGAAGTTTAAATACCACATGAGAGAGAAGTCTTAGAGCAGTCTGTTTTTGTAATCTGAAAAAGGAAGGGGCCCCTCACCTACTTCATCTTGCCTTGCTCTAGTAAGTGAACCAGGGAATAGTAATTCTGTAAATCAGTCAGGAAAATATAGTGAGATTAGTTAAGTACTGTTTTTCTGTATCTTTGTGAATCTATTCATCTGTGTTATTTTAATATTTTCTGTGACTGAAACTCTGGTGTTTGTTGTAAAAAGATATTCTATATTTTCATGTTCTTTTATTATCTGGCAAAAATTAGGAGGTGCGGCACCCAGCAGATAAAATGCACTCTCATTAAACTAAACAAACAACTTAGGGGACAAATAAAGTCTACCAAAGCCAAATTTGAGGTAAGTTTGGCTTCCCAGGCCAAGAACAACCACAAAGCATTCTTTAGCTATGTCCGCAACCTCAAAAGCAATACACAGTTTTGTGCAGAGCTCATTGTAAATGGAGCCACGTATACTGAGCCAAAAGATATAACAAAGCTCCTGGCTGATAAATTCAACTCCAACTTTACTCCTCTCTCCCCCTCAACCTTCCCTCAGGAAATATCATCAATTATAACTCCCCCTACTATCACTAGGGAACAGGTCCTTAATGCTCTCTCTAAGACCAAGAACACTGCATGAATGGTCCCAGGAAATATTCCAGGATGCCTTCTAAATAGCATGAAACATGACCTATCAGGGCATCTGGAATTGCTATTTAACTGTAGCCTCCAAACAGGCTGTGTGCCTCATGAATGAAGAAGGGCAACAGTCATCCCTCTGCATAAAGGAGGGCCATCTACAAACCCTGGAAACTACAGACCCATAAGTCTCACTAGTCTTATACGTAAAGCCATGGAAAGAATTATCATGGAGATGATCACTATAGGTATAGTAAACCTCTAGACACTGGACCCAACCCAGTTTGGTTTAGTCAAGGGCAGATCATGTCTATACAACCTGGTGGACTTCTTTGAGAAGGTCACCAAAGCAATGGATGAGGGCAAAATTGTTCACACTGCCTACCTTGAACTGGCCAAGGCATTTGACACAATACCTCACTTGGGCACTGTTGACAAACTCACAAGGTTAGGTACAAACCCGTATGTCACCCAGTGGATAGCCAACTGGCTCACAGACAGGACCCAGGAAGTTAGAATTGGGGAGCCCACCTGTACAGTAAGACCAATCACAAGTGGAGTCCCTCAGGGATCAGTCCTTGGACCACTCTTTTTTGGTATTTACTTCTCAGAAGTCAAGGACAATGTCTGTGTTCTCTAGCTGACTAAATTTGCAGATGACTACAAATTAGGAGCTGTCTTTGAATCTCACACTGATGCAGATGTTCTACAGGAGGGGCTGACACAGACAAACAACTGGTGTCAGAGTCATGGACTAAAACTAAATGCCAAGAAATGCAAAATAGTATCCTTTGGGAAGTCATCCATCCCTGGTAATTATCACATTGACAACACACCACTTAGAGTTGACCCAGTAGTCAGGGACTTAGGGACACACATAAATAGTAATGTAGCCTTTGATCATCATGTAGAGTTGACCCAGTAGTCAGGGACTTAGGGACACACATAGATAGTAATGTAGCCTTTGATCATCATGTATCTACAGTGGTAAGGAAATCATTTTATGATGCGCTACTTATAAACAAATGCATGGCATCTAAGTCCAAGGAAGTCATTGTTCCACTATGTTACACATTCATCAGACCTGTCATTTAGTACAATGCCCCCTTTGGAATGTACCTGACCAGGCATATCCAACAATTGGAATATCCACAGAGGTTCCTCACTAAAAGAATACAGGGCATAAGTAATATGTCCTATACAGACCGCCTCAAAGCCCTATCTCTGTATTCTGTCTCCTACATGTTTTTGAGGGGAGATCTATGCCTGGCATACAGGGCATTGTCAGACCCCACTCTGATAAACCTCTTGCATATCCATAAAATGAACAGTACCTGAATTACCCATTCTAAAGACTTGCCTGTGATATAAATAGGACCTGCTGGAGATATAGGTATGTAACCCAGAGACTATCCTGTCTATGGAACAGGCTCCCCATCCATGTGAAGCAGAGTTCATCACTAATACAATTCAAGTGCAACTTGGACATTTGGATGGGAAATCGGAAATTCATCCCTGGTTTTGCACCTATGTCTCTGATACAAACAGGTAACCTGTAAATGGTTCATCTCCCAGGCCCACGCTTACACTTATCAAGGGTATCAGAACTTGTCAGAGATTTGGGATGCATGGCTAGGTTTAAAAAGGTCCTTGTGGTCGTTAGCCAAGTAAACACCTATGAACCTATTTATTATTCAATATATTTAAACTTTTCACTGTGGCTGGTCTTTTAGAGAATATTTTAACCGCTGAGAGTACTGTTTCTATTTGGTGACATGCTGTGGCCACTCCTGAAAGCTTTAATGCATTGGCCAAACACTATCATTTGTATTAATATTAATTTAATTCAGTATAATTGGGTACCCGTGTAAGAGCCTTAGAGTAGCTGGCTTTTGAGTGTCTGGTAGTAGTAACTACCTTATAGTCTGGGCAAAAGGGGGCATAGCTAGTAAATTTGTGCCAGCCTTTCCCAGGTGTGTGTGTGTGTGTGTGTGTGTGTGTGTTTGTGCAAATCAAATCTCAGAGTGTGTGTCAGATGATTGGAGCAGGGGCAGGAAGCAGTGGTTTCACAGAGAGAGTGCTTGAGGACTTGGCTAGGACACTCTGCTGAGGACTCAACACTACAACTGTACCAGTTGGGAGTCTTATTGGGGATCTGGAGAGAGAGAGAGAAACCAGCCCCTGGACTGAATGTGTTCCCTGTGTGCTTTTAAGGGAAACTGTGCTTGATGCAGAGAGCGGCATCTGGAACTTCTGGGTGTATCCATTTTTGTTCTAAGTGAATGTCCCTGTCCAGTGCCAGTGGTGACGATTCAGGCTCCTTGATTACTGGCCCACAGTGGGCACTTCACAGTCATCAACATCGTTTTTCTCATTTTCTTCATGAGGTTGGGGTGTTGCATCATCTGTCACCATCTCTCTCAATTCAGTGCCATTGCCCTACCTTCTTTGACAGTAATGCCTGACTTCTCTCATGGAATCCATCAATCTCTTTGCTGAACATCCTCAATGTTAAGTTGTCAATCTCGCCTTCATTCTTGCTTGATGGGTTCGGAGCCGATCCTCGGCTCCGACTCGGCACTTTGCTAAGCTCGAGAGTCACTTTTACCAGCTCGAGGCAGCCCCATATCCCATGATGCAAGGCGGTAAGTACCCAGATCTCGTTTGCCGCTTCGCTGATGAGGTCCTCCTTTTGCCAGCTCCTGGTAAGTGTTAGTTTTAAACTACTAGTTGCCCCTAAAATTTAATTATATTCACTTTTCTTTAGAATACTTTCATTTTTACTTAATTGTAAGCCCGTTTCTGACTAAAATTATTTTCCCTTCCTCTTCCTTTAGTCAGGCCTTCATTCCCTCCCATCCCCCCCCTGTTAGGGTGTGTGTATGAGAGGTTAATTATTGTTTAATAGACAATCTTTAGTTGTCTGATTGGGACTGTGTGTGTGTACTGTTTTTGTGGACAATCATGTCCAAAGAGCAAAGGGTCTCAGGCTTTAAGAAGTGTGACTCGTGCTGTCAGAAGATGTCTCTGACAGACGGTCACACTTCTTGCTTATATTGCCTGGGACCTCTCCACCTGCAGGACTCCTGTGCAATTTGTCATTCCTTTAGCCAGAGAGTCCTGCAGGAGAGGAGAAATAAGTTGATTTTAAGGGGGTCTCCTTAAACCGGAGGGCTCTCCGGCCAAATCGGCTCCGAGCAAGACTTCTAAGTCTTCCAAGGCCCAGGCTTCTGTATCTAAGCCGGTGGCCTTGGCTCCGACTCCTTCGGAGTCGAAATCGGCTCCGGCTGGAGACAATCCTGTCTTGCCAAAATCTTCGGCACCGATGGCTATTGGTGCCGATACTGCTATGGTCACCTTGGTGTCGGCTCCGACTGGCTCCGACCACCATGTGGCTCAGGCTTCGGTGTCGGTGCCGACCGGCTCCGACACTGTTACTGTTATGTCTGTATCGGCTCCGGCTGGAGCCGATGCATCGAGACTTTCATTCGGAGCCGAAAAGTTATCGGCTCTGTCTGGATCTGTGGCTTCTTCGGCTCTGATGGTTCCTTCGAGGAAGAGGTCTAGGTCCCCTTCCTTGGAACCGATACTTTCGGCTCCGGCCTCACCTCTCCTTTCGGAGCGGAGCCATCGGAGCCGATCATCTAGGTTGTCCAGGCTTTCAGACCATGATTTAGAAAGGGTGGTAAGTAGATTATTGAAATCACAGGCACTGGCCCAGATGCTTCATAGTCCGTCTCAACAGACGACTATTAGTCCACACCCTCTTCAAGTTCCTCCTTCGACTCTACCTCAGAGTTTGGAGCTGGAGTCTTCGGGGATAGTTACTGCTATGGCTGAGGGGCAGATACCCCCCCTTCTGCATCCTCGGCATCTACTCTTATCTCCTCTTCGAGACCTTCCTTGGAGGGATTCGGTGGTCGGGCTTCCCTGGTCTCCTCCAAGGGGGTGAGTGGCATCGGACCCTTGTCCGACCCTGCTCTCCCCCTTGGAGCCTCGGCCTTGGTGAGCTCTGATCCGACATCTGCCTCGGAGCCTTCCCTTTCGGTGGGCCCTGGAGTCCCGGTTTCTTCGGAACGGGTTCTCTCGGATCTCCCTGGGAGGGGGGCCTTCGAGGTGATGAAGAGTGTGCTGGTCACTGGGCTCAGCCAGCAGTCTATTCCCTTAGCTCCTCCCTCTACAGTGCCTGTCGATATCTCTTCCATCTCTCTTGCTCCCGGACCTAGAGATCCACCGCCTCAGGTTTCCCCACTGGGAATAACCCCCTCTTCCGAGGATTCTCCTGACCAGTCAGGAGATCCTCCGCACAAGAGGACTTGTAAGAGGAAACACCTAGACTCCCCTGAGTCTATCACTTCAGATACCGACTTAGATGAGTCGGAGGGATCCCCAAGATCCCCCTCTGAGGATGTCTCCTTTTCAGACATCCTAGAACTCCTAAAACAGAGGGGAAACTGGCCCTCCACAAATCCCTCTGAGGATGAGTCGGTATACCTAGAGGCGTTTGGATCTCGGCCCTCCACCTCCTGGGTGTCTCCGCCTTTCGACCCCCTTATGGAGGTTATTGCTCGAAAGGCTTGGGCTGCTCCTGACTCTGTAGAGCCAGTTCCTAGGAGGCCGTCTAAATTTATTACAGCCCCTTCGGAAAAGCAATTCCTTACGAAAGGTGTCCCTGTTGATGCCATGGTGGTGGCGGCTGCCACTAAGAAGGAACTTGCAGATCCTTCCGTACCAATCCATCCTCCTAATAAGGATTCTAGGACCATGGATAGGTATGGCAAGCGGATGTTCTCTTCAGCGACCTTTGCTATGCGCTGAACTACTTATGTCACTTCACCAGACTCCAAAGGGACATCCTTAAGGAACTAGGTGAAGTAGTGCAGGATCCTACAGCTGCAGGGGCTCAAGAGAAAATTGCTTCTCAGCTAGGAATCCTTAATTCTATAGCTAACTCCTCCATGCGACTGATATCATATGCAGCAGATGGAGCGAGTAGAGCCAGGGTACAGGGTGGCTCTTAGACGCCAATCCTGGATGCGGCTCTGTAATTTTGCAGATCCCTTTAAGGCCCTTCACAAACTCTCCCTTTGATGGGTCAGCTTTGTTTGGCCCTCAAGTGAAGGATACATTGACCAGGTGTGAACAGGACGGCAAGACTCTTTCTGCCAGGGGTCCGTTTTCCACCCCTTCTAGACCTTACCCCAAAGGACAGAAGGGTGGAAAGATGTGGTTCCGCAAATCCCAAGGAGTCACGCCGGATACACGTGGTAAGTTTACCCCTAGAGGCAGAGGGGGTAATAATAACAGACGCCGCTCTAGAGGCAGAGGGGGTCCACAAAACCAGGGAAGCAGAGAGCCTCTCTCTGACAAGCCCTTCAGCATCCCTGAGATGTTGCCCGACTGTCCATCCTTGGAGGCAGTTGGGGGAAGACTATCGCTGTACCCAGAAACCTGGCGTTCCCTCTCTCAAGACAGATGGGTACAGTCGATTATATCCGAGGGTTACAAAATTCCTTTCGAGGAAAGTCCTTTCTCTCAAAAAAATTCCCTTCCAGATGTACCACCCGGTCTAAGGGAAGTTGCAGAGTTAGAAGTATTAAAGCTTCTACAAAAAAGAGCCATTCAGCCAGTTACAACAGACCATTCAGAGCCCGGAATCTACTCAAGATTCTTTTTGGTCCCCAAAAAGACGGGAGACTGGAGACCAATATTGGATCTCAGCAGACTCAACAAGTCTGTGAGAAAGACAAGATTTCGAATGGTCACACTTAAGTCGATTTTGCCCTTCCTAGAGAAGGACAACTGGATGTGCTCAATAGATCTTCAGGACGCGTACTATCACATAAAAATTCACAGACGCTCCAGAAGATTTCTCCGCTTTCGGCTGGGGTCCAGTCATTTTCAATTCAGAGCCCTGCCCTTTGGTCTCACTACAGCCCCCAGAGTGTTCACCAAATGTATGGCAGTGGTCACGGCTCACCTGAGACGTCAAGGATTCCAGGTGTTTCCGTATCTTGATGACTGGCTCCTTTCAGCCACCACCAGGCATCAACTTCTTCAAGCCACCACCAGGCATCAACTTCTTCAAGCCAGGGATTACACACTAAATCTATGCACTCAATTAGGAATTTCGATAAACTACGAAAAATCCTCCTTATTGCCCTGCCAGTCTATTACCTTCATAGGCGCAAACTTAAACACTGTTCGGATGTCAGCAACCCTCACAGACCAAAGAATCTCAGATATACAAAGTCACGTGAGGATCATCCTTGCCAACAAAAAGGTGCAAGCCAGAATGGTTCTGAAGGTGTTGGGACTCATGGCTGCGGCTATTACCCTTCTTCCCCTGGCCCGCTTCTACATGCGTCTGCTTCAATGGATGTTGTTCACTCAGTGGTCTTACCAACAACTTCCAATGCGTCACCAAATCCTGGTGACACAAAATTGCAAGAATCATCTTTCATGGTGGATTACTTCCCCCCAGATTCACCAAGGCAGACCCTTTGTATTCCCGGCCCCGGTAGCCACTGTCACTACGGATGCCTCCCTGATCGGGTGGGGGGGTCATTATCAGGGCAGGATGGTTCATGGGACGTGGCAACCGTTCGAATACCACCTGCACATAAATGTCCTAGAGATGAGAGCAGTGCTTTTAACGTTGCAAGCCCTCAACGACTTTCTTCCCTTGGGAACAATTGCAGTTCACACAGACAACATGTCTGTAGTATGGTATATCAACAAACAGGGCGGAACCAAGTCCTACCCTTTGTGTCGAGAAGCTCTCAGACTTTGGCAATGGGCGATCTCCTCTCATCGGTTTCTGGTAGCAACGCATATCCCTGGGAAAACCAACATTCTAGCGGACAGGTTGAGCAGAGCTATTCTCATGCCTCACGAGTGGTCTCTCAAACAATCTATAGTGGAGGAGATTTTTCTAGAATGGGGCCGCCCATGTTGCGATCTTTTTGCTACTCCCCAAAACAGCAAATGCCCAGACTTCTTCTCTCTTCCCACTGCCAGGCCATCCCCCCAGAGACGCTCTAACCCAGGATTGGCCCCAGGGACTTCTTTATGCCTTTCCTCCATTTCCGCTGATTCCACAAGTACTCCAGAAAGCCACCGTTTTGAGAGCCAAAATGATTCTCATTGCTCCCTACTGGCCTCGACAAATTTGGTTCCCGTTCCTCCATCGTCACCTTTTGGTGCAGCCGTGGCATCTGGACCCAGTGCCAGACCTTCTGATTCACCAATCGGGTCAGCTGCACCGGTCTATTCCTTCTCTCAACCTCACAGCATGGTTGCTCCACTTCCTTCCTTAGCCAGGCTTCCTATGATGTCTAATCCCGTTAGGGATATTATAGTGGCTTCCCTAAAATCCTCTACTAGAAGGATTTATACCAGCAAATGGAAACGCTTCTCTTGTTGGGCAAGAGCTAAAAATATAGATCCTTTTACTGCCCCTGTTCAAGCAGTCTTGGATTTCTTAGCGGAAATCTTTCATGCGGGCTCTTCATCTTCCACTGTCAAAGTTCAGTTGGCTGCTATCTCAAACTTTCATGTTGGGTTTGCAGATCACAACATTATGTCCCACAGGCTTTGTAGAGCCTTTCTAAAAGGAATCTTTCTCCTGAAACCTCCAGTCAGGAGTCCTCCTCCTCAATGGGACCTAAATCTAGTGCTGACATCCTTGATTCTTCCTCCCTTCGAGCCAGCTGTTTCATGTTCCCTGAAATTTCTTTCATGGAAAACACTCTTCCTTGTTGCTATTACCTCGGCAAGGAGAGTGTCTGAACTTCATGCTCTCACTGTTCGTCCCCCTTATTTGGTCTTCCACAAAGACAGGGTATCCTTGAGAACTAATCCGACCTTTTTGCCTAAGGTCGCCTCGATAAATAATTTGAACCAGTCTATTGACCTACCTGTATTTTTCCCAAATTACTCAAACAGATCGTAACAAAAATTACATTATCTTGATGTTCACCGCCAACTCAGATATTATTTGGACAGAACAAAACAATTCAGGAAATCCGATCAGCTCTTTCTTTCTTATGCTGATAACAAGAAAGGCCTTCCTGTCTCCAAAGTGACCTTATCTAGATGGCTTTCTTCCGTCATCTCTGAGATCTATCAGCTCAGGGGAAAACAGCTGTGCTCGAAACCTAAAGCGCATTCAACCAGAAGCTTAGCCACTTCCACAGCCTTTCAGGCTAGACTTACATTAGACACTATTTGTGCAGCAGCCACTTGGGCCACTCCTCATACCTTTGTTTCTCATTACAAATTGGATTTGGCCTCCAGGGATAGAGCCAGTTTTGGCTCTGCAGTTCTCAAGAGTCTGTTCCATTGAGCCACCCAGGATAGAGGTGCTAGGGACGTGGTCCCATCAAGCAAGAATGAAGGCGAGATTGACAACTTAACATTGAGAAGTTATGTACCTACCATAACGTTCCATGTTAGTTGTCTTCTCTCGCCTTTTTTCTTGCGACCCACCCTCCTGCCCCCTGGCCTGGACAGACCTTTTTCTCCCTACATGGAAGAATGCTTCTTAAGACCAGACAGTTCTGGTCTTCCTTACCCATCCTTCAGGTTTTTCTGCCTTTCTTTCTTCCTTCTGGGAAGTTTTTATGCTAGGTGTTATTGCCTATAAGATAACAAACGAGATCTGGGTACGTACCGCCTTGCATCATGGGATATGGGGCTGCCTCGAGCTGGTAAAAGCGACTCTCGAGCTTAGCAAAGTGCCGAGTCGGAGCCGAGGATCGGCTCCGAACCCATCAAGCAAGAAAGAAGGCGAGAGAAGACAACTAACATGGAACGTTATGGTAGGTACATAACTTCTCATTTCCTCTTGCTACTTTCAGTTTCTTCCAACCCTTCTTCACCAGATCATCATCTGCTTTCAGGAACATGTACCCAAACCAACATAATCTGTTCTCTTTGACTTTCTTTGACTTTCTCTGCAATTGGAGCTACTTTGACATCTGCTGGTATCATTTCTTCATCTGTCCCAACATGTGCATCCTATCACCTGTCTCAAGTACTTCATCACCTCTAGCTTCCTCGGGTCTTCTGTTTTTTGTATTATACAAAAGTAATCTGTTCAGCTTCTTTAGCAGTCATATGTTACCTACAGTCTCCCTGACACACTATGCTAGCTGACTGCTGCCCGTCTTATTCTAGCTTTGACCTCCTCAATAAGACTTCCCTTCTCTTCATCACCCCCTCCCATATACTTGAAACTGTTTACCTGTTCAGTGATTTCCCCTTTTGTCTCAATTTTCAACTTCTTCTGATTTTTCCCATTTGCTGCCATGACAACTGTCTTGTTTGTACTCTGATTCATCCCATTTGGGTTCAGTATTGCATTCCATTCCTCTAACATTTGTTGAAGTTCTTGTTAAGAGTCCACTTGTAATTCTGCATTGTCTGCATGCAGTAGCTTCGCTGATCTATCCCCATTGACCAGTTTGCTAATGTAGTCCCTCACCAATATGAACAACAGTGGGCTCAGAGATTAACTTTGAGGTACACCCAATGGGAACCCCTGTGTGAGTTTGAATATAGTTTGCATGAGTTTGAATATAGTTTGCACTTGCATCACTGGGCCCTTGTTCATAACCTGCACTAACTCTACCAGTGCTTCTGGCATTTTGAACCATCATTGGCTACCATAATCGGATTTCTTGGAACCTTGTAATATGCTTTCTTCAAGTTGAGAAATGCCCACTTAGAGTCATCCGTAGCTTCTTCTCCACTATCTGTCTCACTGCAAACTAGCTACATATTTGTTGTGGCATAAATGTAGAGAGTAAGCAATGGCTATGTTTTGGTTTGTAGTGTTGTAAATGTGAAAAAAGAAAAGATGACCTAATGAAAATGCTATCCCAGCAGGACTGTGTTAACAAATAAACATAACACATATCTCTGAATTCAGTGCATTGAAGGAATTGCATGTAATTTTCTACATTATAATTTATGGTGGTTAATGACTAGGGAATACTACTTGGTAGGAAAGGGTACTACAGTGCAGTCCTCTGAGAAAAATAGCATTTTAGTAGTGGAAGCTAGGTTAAGAAGGGAGGTGATGATTAGTGATCAGCAGTATGGTTTCATGCCAGGAAAGAGCACTACAGATGCAATGTTTGCTCTGAGAGTGTTGATGGAGAAGTACAGAGAAGGTCAGAAGGAGTTGCATTGTGTCTTTGTGGATTTGGAGAAAGCATATGACAGGGTGCCTAGAGAGGAGTTGTGGTATTGTATGAGGAAGTCGGGAGTGTCAGATAAGTATGTAAGAGTGGTACAGGATATGTACGTGGTGAGGTCTGCGGTGGGAGTGACGGATGCGTTTAAGGTGGAGGTGGGATTACATCAAGGATCAGCTCTGAGCCCTTTCTTATTTGCAGTGGTGATGGACAGGTTGACAGACGAGATCAGACAGGAGTCCCCGTGGACTATGTTGTTTGCAGATAACATTGTGATCTGTAGTGAGAGTAGGGAACATGTGGAGGAAACCCTGGAGAGGTGGAGATATGCTGTAGAGAGAAGAGGAATGAAGGTCAGCAGGACTAAGAATATATGTGTGTGAATGAGAGGGAGGATAGAGGAATGGTGAGGATGCAGGGAGTAGAGCTGGTGAAAGTGGATGAGTTTAAGTACTTGGGATCAACAGTTCAGAGTAATGGTGACTGTGGAAGAGAGGTGAAGAAGAGAGTACAGGCAGAATGGAGTGGGTGGAGAAGAGTGTCAGGAGTGATTTATGGCATACGAGTACCAGTAAGAGTGAAAGGAAGGTCTACAAGAGGGTAGTGAGACCAGCTACGATGTTCATTGTGTTTCAATGTTGCAGTCATTACTCTTGGGTTATCCTGCTGGCAGGCTACCCGCAGTCGGCCTGAATTCCAAAGTCCTGGTAAGGCGTCGTTTGCTGTCACCTCTTCCCTGATGTCAGTGTGCCAGGGGTATAAAAGATGCAGCCGATGCCATTTTCTTCAGTCTTTCTTGCCGTGCGGTGCCCGAAGCAAAAGCAGTTCACAAATGCCGGTCGGCCGACTCCTGAGATTTTCAAATCCGAATTTCAGAACCTAAGTCTTCATTAAAGCTAAGTACCCCGTTGGGGAAACTTTTTTCTTGCTCCAGACTGATGTCAGAAAAAGTTAACAATTGTATTTCTTGTGGGAAGCAAATACCTCATAAGGATTTTCACTCTTACTGTATTCCTTGCCTAGGCCCTGACTACAACGTTTCTAGCTGTCGTTTTTTTGCTAGATTTAACCAATGCACTATTAAGCGTCGGTTCGATTTTGCATTTCATTACTTTGGCCAAAGATTTAATTATATAATGCCGTCGGAACAGCTGACGACTGGAGTTTACAAAAAAAGCAAGGAAAAGGATAGGCATCCAAGGTCCAAAACCGACGACGAGGCCTCTGTTAGGCCGGTTCACCGGTTCTCAGTGCGGCGCTTTCGCAGCCCCTGGCGCCCGCTACCTCAAAGCCACAGGTCGCTTCCGACTCCTATGTGGAGCCGACTGGGCCTCTGGATACTCACGGTATTGGACACTCGGAAATCATTCCCTCAGATGGGTCCGGAGCTGCTGAGCAGGCATCGGCTTCTGAGGGTGTCTTCAGACCTACACAGTTGTATGTTAAACCATCTTCAGCTTCAAAGACTAAAGCAGCTCTAAAGACAAAGAAACGAGTACAGCATTCTCCTACTCAGACTTCCATGCCTAAAAAACAGATGCTTAAAATGCCCGAAGATCTTATTACTTTGATCAGGGGTTCCCATCCCCCTCCTGATAAGAGGCCTAGGCAATAGACAGAATGTGAGTCTTCGGATTAGGTTTCTATTTCCTCTGATTCCTCTTCTGAACAGGATTATTCTATTCCTCCCTGTGAGGATTCTGATGCTGAAGAATCGATTCCTTCAGCCTCTCCTCCTGAGGATTATTCTTTTGGGGAAACACTGCATACCATGAGGGAGCATTTCCAATGGGAGAGCCAAGATTACTCAGAATCTAAGAAAAGGCTCAGAGACTTTCTGCTATTACCTCAGCACAGACCCCTTGCTATTCCACCTGTTCTAGACATTGTAGATGATGTATTTTCAGAGTCTGGCCTTTCCCCTGACTCTTTACCTACTGCACCTGCTAAGCCAAACAGATACTACAGGGTCCCAGATTCTCATAAATTCCTATATAAAAACCCCGCTGCTGACCCAGAAACTATATCTCAGGGTCCCAAAGGGGTCAAAGCTTCCACTGCAAAAAACTCTGTCCCCTCTGATTGGGATTCTAGGGCACTGGACAGATGGGGGAAAAAAGTTTACACTTCTGCTACCTTGGCTGTAAGGGCTTTAAAATGTCAGTTTCATATGCTTAAATATCAGCAATACTTAATGTCACTGCTTAAACAGAAAATGTTGACAAATTCTGATTGTTCAGAGAACAAGGAAATGCAGGATTTATTGCATGCAACTGAATAAGTGCGAAAGCATACTTTGCAATGTGGTTATGATTCACTGGAGGCCTCTTGCAGGGCCGCTGTTACAGGTTCTGTTATTAGAAGGCATGCTTGGTTAAAGGAACAGAATCTACCTGATCATGTTGAAGCAAAATTATCAGATGCTCCATTACAGCATGATACTTTGTTTGGTGCTAAAGCAGAAGAGGTGTTGAAGAAAATGGAAGATAAATCGAAATCCATGCAGACAATTAAGGATTTCTTACAGGTACAGCCACCCAGATTTAGCACGAACTGGCCTTCCAAAAAATGGTCCTTTCCAGTGTCAGACAAGCCACAAAGAGGCAGATACAGACATCCCAGAGGCAGATCTCAGCCCCGAGGCTCATACAGGCCTAAACAATGGGGTGCTCCTACCTCCAAAAGCGGAGAAGACAAATCACAACCTTACAGGAAACAGTCCCAATGACTTTCCTCTGCCAGATCCAAGCACTTTTCTTTTGGCAGCCCCCTTAGGGGGAAAACTAGCACTTTTTTCACCAAATTGGCAAATGATTACCCAAGACAAATGGGTCTTGAACATAGTGTCCCAGGGCTATAAGTTCCATTTTCACAACCTACCAAGGGCAAAAGGTATGCCAGACCTGCCACACAATCAATGGCCAGAGGCACAAAAGCAAATTACAGCCCTCATGGACATGAGGGTCATTCAACAAGTACCACAACAAGAGCAGGGGCAAGGATTTTACTCAAGACTTTTCTTGGTGCCCAGAAAGGACAAAACCTGGAGACCAATACTGGACCTGTCTATACTAAACACGTTTCTGGAGGTTCCAAAATTCAAGATATTGACTCTACAGCAGCTACTGCCCATGCTGGGCAAGAAGGCTTGGCTCGTAACTTTGGACCTACTAGAGGCATACCTGCATGTCCCAATCAGACAATCTTGCAGAAGATACCTCAGATTCATAGCTGGCTCAATGCACTGCCAATTCTCTGCACTGCCCTTTGGCTTATCTACTGCACCCAGGGTCTTCACAAAATGCCTGGCACCAGTAATTGCATTTTGCAGACAAAGCGGAATTCAAATATATCCATACTTGGACGACTGCCTTATTCAAGCAAAGAACAAAGACATTCTTCTAAAGCATCTGGCATTTGTAAAAAGATTACTAATTTGCCTAGGGTACACAGTAAATGAAATGAAAGTTGGCACTGAATCGATCTGCCAGGATATTGGCAATATCCTTGGGATCAGTATATTTAATGCCATTCTGTTTTAGCTCAGAGCAGATCTGAGCATTGCCATTTAGATTCTTGTCATAGTTATAGAATTTTTTATATATCCATTTTTTATACATCCATATATATATATAAATATATATTTATACATATTTACTTTTTGTAATGAATATTAGGCAATATTAGATAATGATATATGCCTTTAATACACATCAGCATGATTTTAAAATAATTCTACAAGTTTTTTGATGCAAGCCTTTTGATGCTGAGTTCTATATGCATATATTGTTTTAAAACGGTGTTTTTATGCTCTTTAGATTTAATTGCTGAGTTGCGAGACTTGTATATTTGTCAATTTGGGTGGTTGCTTTTTTATGCAACAACATATTTGTTCTTTTAACTGGGATGTGATAAAATGATTTATACCTTGTTTGATTAATCGGTAGCTTTTTAGTTTCTGCTTTGATAACCTATAAGCTTAGTGCTTGAGAGAAGCTAGCACCTTTTCAAAAATGTTGGTACTAATTAATGTATTAACTAAATGTAAATTGTCTAATTAGAATTAATTAATTAATTATAGCTGTGCTATATATACAGAGAGATCAATTGTTTCTGTACCTAATCTGAAGAAGCGTGCCTCTGGATGCACGTGACAGCGCTCATTCTTTGTAATAAAGACTTCGTTTTATTCTATGTGGTGGTTGATCTCCAATTTTTCATCACATTATTTTGGCTCCTGTTTTGCGATCAACTTTTAAGGGAAAGGTTTGCCATCTTACTCTTTATTTGTTGCCTTCACTATTGCTTACCTATCCCTACACGATGGAGGGCTCCTCACTGGAACTGGACTATAATCCTGAAAGAAATCATTCCAACGCCAAATGGAATAACTTGGTTGATAAGAAATCTAATCCGTTACTTGCTATGGAACTGTCGATTCAACCAAACACAACAGAACCAGGTACTGTCAACTTGTTAACAGAATTTAATCCACTATACAGAGAATTAGAAAATAACTTGTATAAGCAATTCAGATTTATATGGCAGCGCCGACATTTGGAGGCGTGCCTTCATTTCAAAGTGGTCCCCAGAGGAATGAGGGTCCTCTGCATGCCATCTTACGGCAACAGCCACCCCGAGTTACTTAAGAACTGGCAGAAGCTGAACATAGAACTCAGCTTCAATTACATCAAATTACTTATCGATTACTTTCTTCCCATTAAGAATGCTTTGACTGAAAAAACTGATTTGCTTTACAAAGACTTAGTAAAAAGATTCAAAGGGGAAATGTTCTCTAACAAAATTGACAATCTAATCAGCCAGGTTGGTGCTTATGGGGATAGACTGCAGCTAATCAAGTTACGCAAATTACAGAGAGACCATAGAGACTTTGTAAATGGTCAAGTCTTCGTATGGCCGAGATTTAATCAAAGAAGTGAGACACAAAGAGCCAAATTGGCTACTACTGATACAGGTAGAGAGACTGTCACTGATACATCGGATATTGTCCCTTTAATTGACACAGCTACAATGAATGACGCTAATACGGAGGCGTCATCTGCCAGTCGCAGACATGTTCCCCTTGAAGATACCAGTACTCCACCAACCAACCAGATGGCCATGTTTTCGTATCTTGCTCTAGGAGCTAAACCTAAACTGCAACAAACGAATATAGAGTCTTTTTTACCGCTTCCAGTACGCCCGAGAAGGGACTCGAGGGGAAGATCGACAAGTCAAGGAAGAGGCAAAAGGAAGTTATCGGGGGAACCACAGAACAAGAGAGGTCGACAAAGAGACTAAACAGTTTGGTTTTTAATTTATCTGACATGTTGTTAACTGAAACTGATTACAAGTTACTTAACAAAGGTCTCAGTTTTATACCCGCCCAAATTGGCAATATTTCTGATATATTAACTGATTTAAGAGTTTTTATATGCAACATAGCATTGAAAATGTTCTTTAAACAAGCCTTGCATAATGTTAATAATTTAAATATGCAAAATGATTTTGAATGTTTTAAAAGGAAAAGTGCATTTACGCCTGTATTCCATCCATGCTTAGATTGTTTCATAAAAGCTTGTGAAAACGATTTATATAAACACTATTCAATGTATAGTAAAGTTTCTTTATCAGTATTTCATAACTTAACCAAGGATGAAAGGATGGCCATGAATGCTTTAGCCAATAATATAAAGATTACGATAAGACCAGCAGATAAGGGTGGGGGATTGGTTTTACTCAACACCACTGATTATCTGCAGTACATGGGTCTCCTTTTACAAGATGACAATACATATAAAGTAATAGATGTAAAAATTGTTGAAAGACTGATTTGCCAGGTGCATCAAGATTTATATGATATGATGTTAACGAGACAAATTAGTTATGATTTTTATTTGTTTTTGTTAATTGAGCATCCTACCATACCTTACATCAAGGGATTGCCCAAGATGCATAAGGGAATAACACCTCCCCCACTACGCCCCATAGTAGTTGGACATCATTGGGTCACTGAAAATATATCTATCTTTATTGAAAGAAAATTGAAACCACTAGTTATGGAAATCCCATCCATTTTAAAGGATTCTTATCAGCTTCTTGATAAGCTTAGGAATTTAGAATGTAGCATATCAGAAACACATTTGCTAGTCACCTTAGATGTTAAGAGTTTATTTACAGCAATCCCAAATTCCTATGGATTGGAGGCAGTTAGGTTTTTACTTAATAAAAGTCTTAAATACACCAATCATGAACAAATTTTACTGAATGCTTTATTGGAGATAGTACTTACTAATAATGTTATGATGTTTAATGATTTGTTTTATATTCAACAGTGGGGGGTGGCCATGGGCACCCCCTGCGCGAATACCTATGCCAACTTGGCTGTTTACAAGTGGGAAACTACATATTTATTTACACATCATAATTACAAGAAGGTCCTTGCATATTACAGATTTGTGGATGACATACTTCTGATATGGGATGGAACACCAAATGAGTTAAATAATTTTGTATGTGATTTAGAAAAGACTACAGATTTTTTAAGGTTTTCCATCGAATACTCAAATTCTAATATTAATTTTCTTGACCTAAATATCAAAAAAGATGGAGAAGGTAGCTTAAAAACGTCACTTTACAGGAAAAAATGCTGGAAAAACACGTTATTACAATATGAAAGTATGCATCCCAGATTTACTTTTAAAAATATTGTTAAGGGACAATACACTAGGATCCATAGGATTTGCCAAGAAGAAGATGAATGTAAGGTTGAATTTAATAAATTAGAACAGTTCTTCTTAGATAGGGGTTATAACTCTGAAATGGTAGCTAGAACAAAAGAGATATTTTCTGATAATGACTCATTACAGATGAGACATAATATTTTCCATAGGTATAATGGAGGCTATATAAAATATGATTCACACAAAGTTAGATGTATAATTAGTTATACTAGTGACAACAAATACCTAACAGACATCATTATAAAAAATTGGTCGATTCTAGTCACCAATGATGAAATTAGACAAATAATAGGTGAAAGACCTACCTTCACTTATAAAAATACAAAGAACTTAAAAAGAATACTATACAATGAAAGGAGAAATTACAATCTGAATAATAGATATAGTATGGGCACCCATCCATGTGGAAAATGTAATTCATGTCAATGGATATCTAAAAATAAGAGTTTTTCACATCCTGAACTATTATTTAAATTTGAATTTAGATGCTCAGCGAATTGTGAAGACAGCAATGTCATATACTTAGCTACATGTGAGTCATGTCCTGCCTTTTACATAGGCATGACGACAAGAAGGCTTAGAGACAGAATACAGGAACATTTATATGCCATTAGGAAGGCAGATTTTAAAAATGCATAACATATTATAGAATATCCAGAACACAAGTTTACTTTCAGGGTGCTACAAAAAAGATCTTTGAATATGAGAAAGGGTGACAATTTTAATGATCTAGAAAATCTAGAACTAGACTGGATCTTCAGGTTTCGGGCACAAAATTATCCAGGCCTGAATACCTATGTCAGTATCAGATCTTTTTTAAAGAAACGAAAATATCAATGATTTAATATTTATGTATTTTTATTGATATTTATAGATAATCCATTTGCACAGATTTATGTCTACTCTGTAATATATGTCATAAGCTTTTTATACGATTGGTCTCGTGCTTCATTTCTCATACAGTCAATATATACTATACATATTTTAACACAGTCTTCACACAGCTTGAAAGTTTTCATACATATGCACTATTTTTAAAACTGATACATAGTTTATCTAAATATTTATTTATTTATTCATAGATTTACTTATTTATTTATATATATTTATTGATATTTATATATGCATACTATCATATATATTTGTAAGTAGTATTATCACTACATGATACTCAGTTAGTTCAAACATAATTACTATTTCACCAAGTGTTTTGTTCAATATATCAAGTTATAATAATAATTTTAAACATTAACACTCTTTAGATATATAATTGATGAATTTTTTATATTTATTCATTAATTGAACTTTTAACACAAAAAATTTTTTATATATCCATTTTTTATACATCCATATATATATATATATATATATATATATATATATATATATATATATATATATAAAGCTTAGTGCTTGAGAGAAGCTAGCACCTTATCAAAAATGTTGGTACTAATTAATGTATTAACTAAATGTAAATTGTCTAATTAGAATTAATTATAGCTGTGCTATATATACAGAGAGATCAATTGTTTCTGTACCTAATCTGAAGAAGCGTGCCTCTGGATGCACGCGAAAGCGCTCATTCTTTGTAATAAAGACTTCGTTTTATTCTACGTGGTGGTTGATCTCCAATTTTTCATCACATTATTTTGGTTCCTGTTTTGCGATCAACTTTTAAGGGAAAGGTTTGCCATCTTACTCTTTATAGAATGCCTTGTTGTTGTCTTTGGAATCTTTGGCTATTTTATTTTCATAACTAGCTTTAGAGGATTTTATGAGGGATCTCAGTTTCTTACTGAGGCTGGTAAGGAAGTTTTTTGCATCCTGGGATTTTCCTCTTTTCTGCAACAGTTTCTTCCTTTTGTTGTAAAGTTTGTTTATGGCAGGGGACCACCAGATTGGCTTCTTTTTTTTTTGGATGAGAGCATCTTGGTTCTATTTGGGAATGCACGATTTATGCATGAGTGGATGTGCTCGTACAGTGCCTTAGTGTAGGATTCAGCAGTTGAACTTTCAGCTCCTGTCTGCATGGGTATCATGAAGTTTGTCACTTCTGACTTGAGTAGCATGAAGTTGGCTTTGGAGAAGTTTTTTATGGAGGTTTCCTTACTGGGGGGTGGGATGTGGATGTTAAGGGTGATTAGCTTATGGTCAGATGTGACTAACGAGGGGGTGACCATAGGTGTGGAGCACCGATTTCCCATGTTGGTAATGACCAGGTCTAGGATATTGGAGCCCCTGGTGGGACTATGGATTAGTTGATCCAGGGCGTTGGAATTTATGAATTCCAAGAACCGTTGGGCAAAGGTGTTGGTACATGAGTAGCTTTCCCAGTTAATGGCAGGGTAGTTAAAATCACCCAGTATTAGGGTGTTTGGTTCTATATTAATATTTTCCAGTATGTTTAGAAAGGTGTAGTGAGAATCTTGGGGTATGGTGGGGGATCTGTAGCAAGCTACGGTTTGGATTGCAGTCTTACCTAGTGTTAGTTGCACCTGGAGAATTTCAGACACATTGCGTTGGGCAACTAGCCTGGTGGTGTGAATATCCTTGGTGAATATTGACACTCCTCCACCTTTAGTGTTTCGGTCCTGCTTTGGTGGCCGAAAAGTGTGGTAAGAGTTGTAGCCTGGTATTGCAGGGGTGCTCTCTGGAGCCTTGAACCAGGTCTCAGTTATTGCACAGATATCGATGTTCTCCATTTTTAGGAGTGCCTCGAGAGAGTGCATTTTGAGGTTTAGACTTCTAGCATTGACTAGCATTACCTTCAGATTTTGCATGCTTGTACCTGTTACGGTGGTGGTTTTGTTCTTTGAACTTTGCCTTAAAAAGGCACTATAGGGGTGGCAAGAGCCTTAGTCAGTAACCTGAATCCCAGAGGCGACAGGTGCAGACCATCTCTGGCAAAGCATCGTGGTCTGTCAGTCATGTCGTCCCAGGCAGACAGATACTGGATCCCCTTTGAATGACACCAGAAGCTTAGCCAATTGTTGAAGTCAGTCATTTTGTCCTTATATTGTGGTATCATTCTGGGCAAAGGCAGGATGCTACTCAGGGCTAGGGTCATACCTGCCTGGGCCACATGATCCGACAGCTCTTCCATGTCTCTTTTCATGTAGTCCAGGGAGGTACGTCTCAAGTCATTCACTCCAACATGGACAATGACAGAGTCATATTTGTACTTGTTGTGGAGTGACTTGAGTGCATGCGTTATGTGGCGGATCCTGGCACCCGACAGGCAGCTGACTGTAATTTGCTCCTTGTTCAACCTGGTGAGAGGGACATCAGTGTGCCAGACTATAGAGTCACCTATGACTAAAGTGTTAGGTACATTGTCTTGCCTTAGGGGCTGTTGCTGGGTGGCACACGGGTGTTTTGAACTATGTGACACTTTGGTTGTGATTGGTGTTTATTTGCGTTTCAGCTTCAGAGGTCCTTGTTTCTTGGGCAGGTTACAGTTAAGGGCCTCTGCATATGTGGATTTAGTGTTGCTATATGTGGGTGTTGGTGGTGTGGGTTTAGAAGGGCTATGTGTTGCTTGAGGTGTAGTGTGGGTGTTAACCTTCTCCTCTTGACTGTCTAGCACAATCTGAAGTACAGGCCAACACTAAGGGACTCTGGATATCAAAGTTTGCAGATGACTGCAAACTGGGAGCCATTACTGAATCCCCAAATGATGTGGATACTCTACAAAAGGGCCTTACAGAAACAGATGCTTGGTGCCAGAGCCATGGGCTCAAGCTCAATGCCAAGAAATTTATAGTTATCCCCTTTGGGAAAAAACATGTATCCGTGAATTACCATATAGGTGGCAGTACACTAAACACCGAAAGTTTGATAAGAAACTTAGGGACACAGGTGGACAGTGGTCTCACCTTCGATCACCACAGCAGTCAGGAAATCCTTCTATGTGGCACACCTCATCACTAAGGGCTTTTCATCCAGAAAAAAGGAGGTCATTGTCCCACTGTACTCATCCCTCATTAGACCCATTATAGAATACAATGCCCCGTTTGGTATGTACCTCTCAAGACATCTGCAACAACTGGAAAGGCCACAGAAATATCTCACTAAAAGAATCACAGGCCTAAAACAGATGCCCTATGCTGACCGCCTTAAAAAACTCCAGCTATACTCTGTCGCATATCGTCTACTCAGAGGCAATCTTTGCTTAACATACAAGGCCATGTCAAACCCAGAGCTGTTGGACATGCTACACTTAAAGAAATCCCAGTCCCTCAGAGCCACACGCTCCAGGGATCTAAACCTTGTCATCACAATAAACAAAACATGCTGGAGGGATAGGTTCCTGACCCAGAGACTCCCCAGACTCTGGAATAGATTGCCCATACATGTCAAGCAGAGTGCCTCTTTGGTCCTCTTCAAAAGGAACCTTGACGATTGGATGGGAGAAAGGAAATTCACCCTGGGGATCACGTCAGTCGCCCTGCTAGACAGAGGTCCAGGGAAGTAAATAGTGTGGGAAGAAATAGCCAGGGAATTGTTATGGCTAGGCTTGTATAGGCCCTAGGGCTGATAGTCTAGTACCAACCTATGAACCTAAGAAATCAAAACTAGTACCCTCTCAAGAGATAATATTTCTGGGTGCAAGCTTAAATACAACTGCCCAGATGGCTTATCTCACGCCAGACAAACAAAGGCAAGTTAGGCAACTGACTTCTTACCTCAAAAAGTTAGCAACAAAAACCCAGTTATCTGCAAGGAAAATCCTGCAGGCCTTGGGCTTCATGGCATCCTGCATTCTACTAATTCCATATGCCAGACTGCATATGAGGAAACTACAATGATATCTAAAAAGTGTTTGGACTCAGCATTACCACAGCCTGGAGACAGTAATTACCCTTATTCCCTGCCTGCAACAGGAGTTTCGATGGTGGGCACAGGCCTGTCACCACAACAAGGGTCTGCCATTCACTTTACCCACAGCCAGCCAGACAGACACTGACAACGGATGCATCAGATTATGCCTGGGGGGCCCATATGGCAGGAAAATGTATTCAGGGCACATGGCCTGCAAGCCAGATGTATCTTCATATCAATCAAAAAGAGATGCTAGCTGTTCAGAATGCCCTGACAGCTTTCAAGGATGTACTTCATCCAGGACAGCTACTGATAAAGACGGACAATACTATGGTCATGTGGTACATAAACAAGCAGGGAGGCACACATTCCTACCCCTCTGCAGACAAGCAATGACCTTGTGGTACACAGCATTGACTTATCAGGTTCACCTGCAAGCACAATTCCTGCCAGGAAAAACAAATACTTTGGCAGACGAACAAAGCAGAAACCTCATGGATCCCATGAGTGGAAACTGGATCCACAAGTCTTCAGCATGATAACAAGGAAATGGGAATGCCCAAACATAGATCTGTTTGCCTCCCCTCACAACTGCCAATTACAGAGATTTTGCACAAGGATTTATCATAGACAAGCATGGAGAGTGGACGCCCTGTCCTTCAGCTGGAAAAACCTAACAGTATATGCCTTTCCTCCACTGCCTCTCCTTCCCAAGGTACTCCTAAAGGTCAGACAAGAGAAGCCAAAAATGATACTGATTGCACCAGACTGGCCACGCCAGCACTGGTACCCAGTCCTAAAGAGCTTGTCTCAAGGTCCAGCATGGATATTGCCTCAAACTTCCCACTTGCTGACCCAACAAAACAATCAGATCCTGCACAGTCAACTCAGGACCTTAAATCTGGCAGCATGGCGGGTAATGTAGCCATTCAGAACACTCCTCTTTCAAAAGCTGTTATGGATGTTATCTTGGAGGCCAGGAGGCCCAGTACCAGAAAATATTATGCAGCAAAATGGAAGAGATTCTGTGCTTGGAACCAGGAACAAGGCATTGACACGTATGTACCAAATATTCCTCAGATTTTACAATACCTAACTGAGATGCTGGACAAAGGCCTTTCCTTTTCATCAATTAAGATTCATGCCTCTGCCATTTCAGCCCATTACAATACGGAACCACCTATCTTTTCTCATCCTTTAATAAGGCAGTACATCAGAGGGGCCAAAAACATCAGGCCTCCAAGGAAAGCACCAATTGGTGCCGCATGGGACCTCAATTATGTCTTGAAAAAACTCACACTGCCTCCCTTTGAAACAGTCTCAACAGCTGATATAAAATTCTTATCCTGGAAAACAGCTGTGCTCCTAGCAATAACCTCTGCAAGACGAGTCTCAGAGTTACAAGCACTCATGGCTGTGGAACCTTTTATCATTTTTCATCCAGACAGGATTTCTCTGAGGACAAACCCAACATTTATGCCTAAGGTGGTGTCCAGTGTGGCTCTCAACCAAACCATTCACTTGCGTACTTTTTATCCAAACTCACAGAACAAGGGTGAGAAAATCCTGCATTCTTTGGACATACACAGGCAGCTACGCTTCTATTTGGACAGAACTAAAGCTTTCAGGAAGACTGAGCAACTTTTAGTGTCATATGCTGCAGGATCACAAGGAAAGGAAAGGCTATCTCAGAATAGACTATTTCTAAATGGATAGGTCATTGCATCCATTTCTGTTATTCTGAGCATGGCAAATCAGTGCCTAAGGGCATTAGGCCTCATTCTACCAGAGCAGCAGCCTTCCTCAGAGGAGTACCAACCAAAGACATCTTAGAGGCTGCAACTTGGAGTTCAGTGCACACTTTTACAAAGCACTAACACTTGCCTCTTTACTCTAAATCCAGAGCAGGCTTTGCCACTGCAGTGCTGCAGGGCCTCATAGCCTCTCCTAATCCTATTTAGCTCAGCCACCCATCCTCAGCTTTGGGATTCAACCCAAGAGTAATGACTGCAACAGTGAAACACGATGAACATAGTACAGTTGTGTACCTACCATAAATGTAGATGTTCGAGTGTATTCACTGTTGCAGTCCAGGTTACTCTCCCTCCGTCCCCCTTTCTTTTGCTGGGGTTTATCTGTACTTCTCTATTCTGTACAACCTATGTGGTGTATTTGCTTGTAGATGAAGGAAATGTTTCTTTACTGCATGTATGTTTATTTGTATAATATATTTAGCCTATCCTTTTGGGGGCACCTGACATCTGGGGCAATAAAAACTGAAGAAAATGGTGTCAGCTGCATCTTTTATACCCCTGGCGCACTGACGTCAGGGAAGAGGCGACAGCAACCGACGCCAGACCAGGACTTTGGAATTCAGGCCGACTGCGGGTAGCCTGCCAGCAGGATAACCCAAGAGTAATGACTGCAACAGTGAATACACTCGAACATCTACAGTTATGGTAGGTACACAACTGTACTTTATATGGGTTGGAGACAGTGGCATTGACAAAAAGGCAGGAGTCAGAGCTTGATGTGGCAGAGTTGAAGATGTTAAGATTTGCACTGGGTGTGACGAGGATGGACAGATTTAGGAATAAGTATATTAGAGGGTCAGCCCAGGTTGGATGGTTTGGAGACAAAGCCAGAAAGACAAGATTACGTTGGTTTGGGCATGTGCTGGGGAGGGATGCAGAGTATATTGGGAAAAAGATGCTAAGGATGAAGCTGCCAGGTAACAGGAAAAGAGGAAGGCCTAAGATAAGGTTTATGGATGTGGTGAGAGGACATGCAGGTGGTTGGTGTGACAGAGCAAGATGCAGAGGACAGGAAGAAATGGAAACAGTTAATCTGCTGTGGCGACCCCTAACAGAAGCAGCCGAAAGAAGAAGGAGTTAGCCTGAGTTTAATTTAGTGAGACTTTTTTTGTTATAGTTGACCCACCAAAGAAGCGGCTTCAAATTGTTCCTATAACTCTGCTGTGCTGTGTCTTTCAGCTTTTCCCGGTTATAACTCTGTTGGGACAAGAAGAGATTAAATTGACTTGCTGTTCTTAACTGCTGCTGACTGTATTGCAAGACTTATTTTTACCATATTGGCTCACTTCATGATGTCCCACTTTGAATGCTATGGAGGTCTATGTCTACATAACGTGATACATTAGGTCTTCATGCATATAATGTGCAGTCTGTTAAGCAAACATAATATATGCTAACTTCTGTGGTGAACAGTATTTTGCTTATTACCTCTTCATATTTCAAACTAATGTCAGCACCACCCCTAAAAAATTACTAGGTCACTTAGGGACCTATACAGATCTGTTACTTGTGCCACACAATAGTTGTGAACTGCATCTGTACAGAAAATTGGAAAAATCTCAAATGAGAAATGTAATTCTAGAATGTCCAGTGTTTCTTCCTCCACATTGTAACCCCATTTGGTACAGTGGATATAAAAAGTTTGCACAGCCTTGTTAAAATGACAGGTTTTTGTGATATAAAAAAGTGAGAACACAATAAATCATTTCAAAACTTTTCCCACCTATAATGTGACCTGTAACCTGTACAATTCAATTGAAAATCAAACAAATCTATTAGGGGAAAAAATATAAAAAAAAAACAATACACTGGTTGCATAAGTATGCACACCCTTAAACTAATACTTTTTTGAAGCATCTTTTGATTTAATTACATCATTCAGTCTTCGTGGGTGCACACCTGCCATCAATTAAAGAGTCTCTGATTAACCCCAAATAAAGTTCAGCTGTCCTAGTAGTATTTTACTGACCTTTACTCAGTTGCCTGCTACAGCAAAAGCTATGGTTCCCAGAGAGCTTATAAAGCATCAAATGGATCTCATTGTTGAAAGGTATCAGTCAGGAGAAGAGTATAAAAATGTTTCCACAGCATTGGATATACCATGGAACACAGTGAAGACGGTCATCAAAAAGTGGAAAAAATATGGGACAAAAGTTCCATTGCAAAGAAATGGACATCCCTCCAAAATTGATGAAAAGACAAGATGAGAATTGATGAGGGAGGCTGCCAAGAGACCTAGAGCAACACTGAGGGAGCTGCAGGAATTTCTGGCAAGTACTTGTTGTGTACTACATGTGAAAACAATCTCCCGTATTCTCCGTATGTCTGGACTACGGGTTAGGGTTGAAAGACGGAAGCCTTTTCTTACACAGAAAAACATCCAAGCCTGGCTAAAATTTGCAAAACAATATATCAGGTCTCCTAAAAGCTTTGGGAAAATGTGTTATGGTCTGATGAGACCAAGGTTCATCTTTTTGGCCACAATTCCAAAAGGTACGTTTGGTGCAAAAACAGCACTTCGCATCACCAAAAGAACACCATCCCCATAGTGAAGCACAGTGGTGGTAGTATCATGCTTTGGGTTGCTTTTCTTCAGCTGGAATTGTGGCTTTAGTCAAGGTGGAGAGAATTATGAACATTTCCAAATACCAGTCACTTTTGGTCCAAATCCTTCAGGTGTCTGCTAGAAAGCTGAAGATGAAGAGGAATTTCACCTTTCAACATGACAATGACCCGAAGCATACATCCAAATCAACAAAAGAATGGCTTCAGCAGAAGAAAATTAAAGTTTTGGAATGGCCTAGCCAATTCCCTGACCTAAATCCAATAGAAAATCTGTGGGGTGACCTGAAGAGGGCTGTGCACAAGAGATTCCCTCCTCACAATTTGACAGATTTGGAGTGCTTTTGCAAGGAAGTGTGGGCAAATATTGCCAAGTCAAGATGTGCCATGCTGATAGACTATTACCCAAGAAGACTGAATGCTGTAATGAAATCAAAAGGTATTAGTTTAAGGGTGTGCACAAACAACAAAGTATTAGTATAAGGGTGTGCACACTTATGCAGCCAGCGTATTGTACGTTTTTTCATTTTTTATATTTTTCTCCTAACAGATTTGTTTGTTTTTCAATTGAAATGTACAGGTTATAGGTCACATTAAAGGTGGGAAAAAGTTTTGAAATGATTTATTGTGTTCTCATTTTTTTATATCACAAAAACCTGGCATTTTAACAGGGGTGTGTAAACTTTTTATATCCACTGTACATGGCAGCCAACACTGACAGAAGTTGTGCAGTTATATAAAACAATACTTGTTAGAGAGTGATACGGTTTTATATCAAAAATAACTACAGAGTGATACTGTTTTAATCACTTCAAAGACCAACAAGACTGTCAGTACTGCAGTTAGTTTAAATCACATTAGCATATGCCTTTCTGATTATCTGAAATGTAGAATTGCCTCCATGCATTTAAGTTGTTTGTTTTACTAAAAAATAGTCATGCAATACAAAACTGTCAATAAGAATATTGCCACCTAAATTCGTTTGGTTAACCAGAAGTGAACAGTGATGAAAGAATATCCAACAGTTGGGCTCTGAGCTATACTGCAGTAATTTAAGATGGCAGAGAGTCTGCATAAGGCAAGTGATAGAAAGCAAATGGCCGTTGATTCAATTATATCCTGTGGCTGGTGCTCTGAATTGAAATCAGATTGGCAGATGAAGTTTCTACTAATAAAGACTTAAATAATTCGAGACATCTGCTGTTACATGAATCTGAGGAAATTACATTTATAAAATTACTTTATTCTAAGTAAGCCCATGCCCTTGCAGCTTATAAAATTTGTTTAATAAATTATACATGGCTTAATTTTATTCCCTTATGGATGGCAGCTTTCTCCAGTTGTTAGACTGAGGTACATTTTTGCACACATGAGTTTATTAGTCTTGTATCTTAAAGCTGCATGACTCCAGAATGGAGTACTTTGTAATATACCTTATACACAGCCTACAAGCCAGATGTACTGTCTTTTCATTGTAAAGGAAAATTGCCATAAAATTGTGAGGTATAGTTACTCTTTAGCATACTATATTAAAAAATCATGGTTCCAGTATCCTACCATACAACTGTTATTTCATTCTTCAGTACTTTTGTTGACCTATTGTCACAGTTGCTAGACCCACTTTTATTTTTCATTCAGAGGAGACTTTTTAAAGCAGTTATTGCTGTTCAGACAAAAGTTTGATCATTGTCAACTGAATTGTTTGAGTTATATCAGCCTGTGTACTCATGAAAGGGATAGAGAGAGAATTTGCTTGCACAATGTTCCAGGCTGCCATACCTGAGACAATGGCTAATTTGCCAGTAATTATGTACTTGGCACCAAAGTATTGCACTTAGTGTCTTGCAGTGACTCTGTGCCCCCTCTCACCATACACACACACTACTTATGATGCTCCATTGTTCTGGTAGAATTTGTTTCAGAAGTGCAAATGCTACTTTATGTAGACATTACAAAATCAGAACTGCTAATGCCCTAAAATTGTTTGCACACAAGTATCCATTGCCTGTAGTTACAGAGGTTAGAATGAAAGTGATGGTTGGCAGATGTCATAATTGTAGACAGAATTTATGTCCGTCTTTACCAGAGAACTGTCTGTCATGGAAGTGTTGTATCATGTGAACAGGCATGCCTCATGCTGGCACCACAGTTAAAGTTCTTCCCTCTTTGCAAGGGTGCAGCATTACAGAAATTTATAAGCTGTAGCTTTTCTGACCTTGCTGTTTGTTTAAGCAGCTGTAAACACTAGTAGTCATTGTCAAATCATATATTGCTTGAGACAGGATGCGAGTTTACTGTTTGTTTAATAATTCATAGATTGTTACTATGCTAACGACTAAGGGGGGCCTTTCTAAGCCAAGTTTTTTCGAAAGAATAATGATGTCCTGGATCCAAATAAAACATTGCAGGCCTGGCATTTATAAGCTGCCTCTGTCCATAAGAGACATGGGTGCCAGGTCCGGTGTAAATTTCTTATTCCCCATCCACTGGTCTAGGTTGCACTTAAATTGGGTAATGATGGATGGCAAGCCTAAATAATAATACTGAGCCAGGAAGCTAATCATTGAAGCAGACAACCATCACATCCAGAGCTGTGCTATGGTTAAATGAATGCATGCCTACATCCTACCTAGTAGAGATACTTCTATTTGCCAGAAAACACATATTCCATACTGCTAGCTGCCAATGTCCCTACACTGTGCCCACACATATCCCTTGCTCTTAAAAATAATAAAATAATGTTTTTCTCCTGTCACAGGATTAAGCATTTAATATATGCATAATTTTTACTTTAAAAGTAATGCACAAATTCAGTATGTTGACTAACTTTCTGATTCAGACAAAACAAGTACGTTTCCATCTTTTCAACTCTTGCGTCTACTGTATCATTTGTAAGTTAGTTGCAGTTCTTGGCAGGGGGCTGCCAGATATTTTGTCAGGAGGTGAAGGTACTTCTGTTGGTTGAAAGTTAAACACTGCTTGAAGCTAGTACAATCTGTATTGAAAATGTGCTTCTTCTTATGTTTTAGTAAGAGTAGAAAAACCTTGTTTGTTGCTTTAACCCATGAAATCCATAACTTTTCATGGTCCTGCTTTGTAAGGATTCTCTTCCTGAGATGCAACATTAGGTGTCATTCACCAGGGTGTCTGTTATAGTAGCACGCTTGTTTTTTCTTCTTGTTTGCATCCATCAGCTGGATACATTACCACTGGAGTTATCTACTAATAGACTAATAGTCGTCTCTGGGGTGGGAAACATTATGAGTTTTCTTCTTATCAATAATTCTTCTGGGCTTGCAGCAGTACTTCTGCAAGAAATGTGTCTGACATCTGAAAGCAAGCAAAGGTTCATCTTGTAGAAGTATTTTTTCATGCTGCCTTCTCAGTACATACACTAATTTGAGCATTATGGGCATTAGAATTAATGCATTTAAAGCCTGACTTGCTGCTTCTCAGACTTCAGTACTTGAAGGTTAGTTAAGGTTCTTTATAACTCATAATTTCCTTCAGAAAAATTCTAAAGAAAACAGCAGCTACATTTAACATCATTTTGTAGGTGTGGGTGAAGATAAATGAAATGCTTTAGTAAACCGTAAATGATAGTGTGATAGGGTGCAGGCAGTATAGAAAATAAAGAACTCTGTTTTACTCAGTGCACAAGATCAGTATAACATAAATATATTCTTTGGTTGATATTTCTGTACCTCAGAGTGAAGCTTATATCCTCGCACTACACATAATTTAACTAGTGCACCTTATGTATATTCTTGAGGCCATCAGACCTCAAGATGTTCTTCGTTCCACATTGCTGCAGTCCTTACTATTGGGGTAGTCCGCTGTCCCAGTCGGCCCGAATACCAGAGTATAAGGCTGACGTCGGTCAGGGCGCATTAGACTGACGTCAGTACGTCAGGGTACTAATGCGCATGACCGACGTCATATCCTCAGTCTTTTTTGCCGCATGGTCCGATGCAGAAGCAGTTTTGCGAGTGCAGGTTGGCGTTCTGAAATATTTCCGAAGCCGGAGTTTCAGACCGAATCAGAGTTGGCTAAGTACCCCGTTGGGGAACATTTTGGTTTTTTCTTGCCTCAGTATTTAACCGGATGTCAGAAAAAGTGAATAACTGTATTTCTTGTGGGAAACAGATACCTCATAGGGATTACCATACCTTGTGTATACCTTGTTTAGGGCCTGAGCACGACGTTGTTGGATGCCGCTCTTGTGCTAGGTTTAACAAGCGCACTATTAAGAGACGGTTAGACTGTGCCAGGTTAGTGTTTGGGAAGCGTTGTAATTATAAAATGTCGTCGGATGCTCCGACGCCCGCTTCATCCAAGAAGCGCAAGGACAAAACAGCGAAGCCTAGGGTTGATGAACCGGCAGTCCCGGACGTCGGTTCTCTAGAAGGCTCAGTGGAGCCAGAGGTTTTGCCAGGAGTTTCTTTGGAGTCTCAGGCAGAGACTTTACTGTTACAGGATGTGCCTTCTCAGGAGGTAGGCCAGGCTGAGGGGGCTTCTCAGGTAACTGTTCTTCCCTCTCTTCCCAAGGTAGTTAGAGCCTCTCCTTCTGTTGCCAAAACTTCTTTGAGAGGTAGGCCAAGTTCAGCTTCAGTGGGGGCTTCTCCTAGCATTTCAGGTTCTGTGCCTAAGAAACATATGCTTAAAATGGCAGAAGATTTGATTACTATGATTAGAGGTTCTATGCCCCCTCCTGATAAGAGGCCTAGGGTGGAACCGGAGTTTGATAGTTTTGAACAGTGTTCAGAGGCTTCTGAGTCTGCTTGCGCAGATTTGCAGGAGTATCCTCCTTATTCTGATTCTGATGTGGATGATTCCACTCCTACAGCTTCTCCTCCTGAGGATTTCTCATTTTCAGAGACTCTGCATTCCATGAGGGAGCACTTTAAATGGGAAGGCCAGGATTACTCTGATTCCAGGAAAAGGCTTAGGGAATTCTTGTTTTTGCCCCAGCATAGGCCCTTAGCTATACCTCCTGTGTTAAATGTGGTGGAAGATGTTTTTGCAGAGGCTTCCCTGAACCCTGATTCTTTGCCTCCTGCTCCTGTTAAACCTGATAGGTACTATAGGGTGCCTGAAGCTCATAAGTATCTTTTTAAGAGTCCTAGGGCAGACCCAGAAACTGTTTCTCAGGGACCTAAAGGTGTTAAGGCCTCTGTGGTTAAAAACCCTGTTCCCACTGATAAAGAGGCAAGGGCTTTGGATAGATGGGGAAAGAAAGTGTATACTTCTTCCACTTTAGCCATGAGGGCGTTGAATTGTCAGTTTCACATGCTTAAATATCAAAATTATCTCCTTTCACAACTGAAATCTAAGGTGGATGCTTTGGCGGAAGGTATTGAGTGTAAAGAGTTGCTGGATTTAGTTCATGTGTCTGAACAAGTGGGTAAGCATTCCTTGCAATGTGGTTTTGATGCTGTACAGGCCTCCTCGAGGGTGGCTGCCACTAGTTCTGTTCTTCGCAGGCATGCCTGGTTGAGGGATCAGAATTTAGCTGAGCATGTTAAGACAAGGATTTTGGATGCTCCTTTACAGTCGGATGTGTTGTTTGGTTCGCCTGTGGAAGCAGTTTTAAAGAAAATGGAGGACAAAGCTAAGTCTATGCAAACTGTTAAAGATTTTTGCAGGTGCAGCCACCAAGTTTAGTAGAAATTGGCCTGCTAAGGGATGGACATATCCTGCTTATGATTCCCAGTCTAGGGGTAGGTCTAGACGTGGTAGGGGCAGAGCTCAAGGTTCTTTTAGGCCTAGAACAGGGAGTTCACCTGCTCAGACTTCTGGTGAGGGCAGGGGTCAGTCCTTTCAGAACAGACCCAATGACCTGCCTTTTCAGCTGCCAGTAGATTCTCGCCTGGCAGCTCCTTTGGGAGGAAGACTGTCTCTTTTCAAGGAAAATTGGGATTTAATTACTCAAGACAGATGGGTGTTGGATATCATTCACCACGGTTACAGGTTTTATTTCCATACATTGCCCCTTTCAAAGGCATGCCAGACGTTCCTCCTCCTCAAAGGAAAGAGGCTCACAAGCAAATTTCTCAGTTACTCCAAATAGGGGCCATTCAGCCAGTCCCTGTATCAGAAAGGGGCCTAGGATTTTATTCCCGCCTGTTCCTAGTACCAAAGAAGGGGAACACGTGGAGACCAATTTTGGATTTATCTATCCTCAACACTTATCTGGACATTCCCAAGTTCAAGATGTTGACGTTACAACAGCTTTTACCTCTGCTGGGCAAAGATCACTGGATGGTAACTTTAGATCTCAAGGAAGCTTACCTTCATGTGCCTATAAGACTAAGTTGCAGGAAGTATCTGCTTTCGAGCTGGAAATTCTCATTATCAGTTCTCTGCATTGCCCTTTGGCTTATCTACTGCGCCCAGAGTATTCACAAAGGTTCTGGCTCCAGTGATAGCTTACTTCAGGCTAAAAGGTATTCAAATCTATCCTTACTTGGACGACTGCCTGATTCTGGCTCAAGAAAAGGAAGACCTTCTACAGCATCTGGAATATGTTATAGCAGTGCTAAGATGCCTAGGGTATTCTGTGAACGAAATAAAGTCCAGTCTAGTACCCTCTCAAGACATGTGCTTTCTGGGTGTGAGACTGAATACAGCAGCCCAGATGGCCTTTTTAACCCCGGACAAACAACAGAGTCTATCTCTTTACTTCCATCAACTATCTCATCAGTCCGTGCTGACTGCAAGGACAGTCCTTCAAGCATTAGGGTTCATGGCATCTTGTATTCTGGTGCTTCCCAATGCCAAACTGCATATGAGGAAGCTACAATGGTATCTCAAAAATGTATGGACACAGCACTGCCAGGATTTGGACACTGTCATTCAAATAATACCTTGCCTTCAAAAAGAATTTTTGTGGTGGGCTCAGGAATGTCACCTAAACAAGGGACTCTCTGTGACCCGCCAGAGGCGAGTCAGATTTTAACGACAGATGCCTCGGACATTGCTTGGGGAGCTCATCTGAATGGAAAGTGGATACAAGACAAGTGGCCTGCCAGACTACAGCATCTACATATCAACATGAAGGAGATGTTAGCAGTCCAGTTTGCATTAATGGCTTTCAAGGAGTTACTTCTTCCAGGGCAGGTGTTGATTCTAACAGACAACACAACTGTCATGTGGTACATCAACAAGCAAGGGGAACACATTCTTATCCTCTATGCAGGCAAGCAATGATTTTATGGGAGACTGCGCTAAGCTTGCAACTAACTCTTCAGGCAAGGTTTCTGCCGGGAGCACAGAACTCCTTAGCAGACGTGTTAAGCAGACAAATCATGGATCCCCACGAGTGGAAACTGGATCTTCATGTATTTCAGAAATTGACAGTGTCATGGGGAACTCCAGACATAGATCTGTTCGCTTCTCCACTAAACCACCAGCTGCCAAAGTTTTGCACAAAGGGGTTTCATCACACAGCTTGGAAAGTGGATGCTCTGTCTTTCAGTTGGAAAAACCTTCATGTGTATGCCTTTCCACCTCTGCCTCTTCTTCCAAAGGTGCTCTTAAAAGTCAGACAGGACAAGCCAAGGATGATTTTGATAGCTCCAGATTGGCCTCGGCAACACTGGTATCCACTACTAAGGAGTCTGGTAAGGAAGCCTCCATGGCCTTTACCTTTGATTCCTCATCTGTTATCTCAGAAGGACGGTCATCTGCTCAATGTCAAGCTTCACTCTCTTCATCTAACAGCCTGGCATATTCTGTGTTGAAACACAGCAGGTCTCAACTTCCTCAACAAGTTTTAAATGTGATTATGGAAGCTAGAAGACCTAGTACAAGGAAAGTGTACGCAGAAAAATGGAAGAGATTTTTATTTTGGAGTACAGCAAAGAATTTGGAGATTTCTGAGCCTAATTTGAGTGTGGCTCTTCAATATCTTACTGAGTTATTGGACAAAGGTTTGTCCTTCTCTTCCATTAAGATTCATGCTGCAGCAATTTCAGCTCACTATGATTGTGACCCACCATTGTTTTCGCATCCTTTGTTCAAGCAGTTTCTTAGAGGGGCAAAGAATATAAGACCCCACGTAGAGCTCCTACTCCTGCTTGGGATCTCAATTTTGTGTTGGAAAACTTACTCTACAACCTTTTGAGCCTGCGGCTACTGCTGAATTGAAATACTTGTCATGGAAGACTGCTTTTCTGTTGGCTATTACTTCTGCAAGAAGGGTGTCTGAGTTGCAGGCCCTTATGGCAGTAGAGCCCTTTTGATTTTCCATAAGGATAGGGTATCATTACGCACTAATCCTTCCTTTATGCCTAAGGTGGTTTCTAGTGTGGCTTTAAACCAAACTATTCATTTGCCTACTTTTTATGCAGAACCCCAAAATAAAGGGGAAAAGATTTTGCACACTTTAGATGTACACAGGCAATTGCGTTATTATTTAAGCAGGACTAAGGATTTTAGGCAGTCTCAGCAGTTGTTTGTTTCTTTTGCTTTGAGTTCGCAGGGCAAGCCTGTGTCAAAACAAACTATTTCTAGGTGGATTGGGTTTTGCATTGCATTTTGTTATTCCCATCATGGCAAGGAGATTCCAGCTGGGATTAGGCCTCATTCCACCAGGGCTACTGCCACTTCAACAGCATTTCTAAGGGGGGTGGCAACTAAGGATATTTTGGAGGCAGCTACTTGGAGTTCAGTGCATACTTTCTCTAAGCATTATCACCTTCCTATCTACTCTAAGTCTAGGGCTGGTTTTGCCACAGCTGTTTTGCAAGGCATGTTGTCAGCTCCTACTTCTTTATGATTTGCCAGCCTCCCTTACCTCTGCTTTGGGATTCTACCCAATAGTAAGGACTGCAGCAATGTGGAACGAAGAACATAGTACAGTTTTGTACCTACCATAAATGTAGATGTTCGAGGATCCACATTGCTGCAGTCCAATTTACCCTCCCTCCTTCCCCTCTGTGTTTAGGGGTGGTTGTGTAGGTGAGGTTATATGCTGATATTTTTGTATATATCTTTTTGTATATATTGTACATATGTTTGGTGCAGGTATTTTGGGCCTTGTCTTTTTAGGGTCTTCTGACATCTGGGGCAAGAAAAGACTGAGGATATGACGTCGGTCATGCGCATTAGTACCCTGACGTACTGACGTCAGTCTAATGCGCCCTGACCGACGTCAGCCTTATACTCTGGTATTCGGGCCGACTGGGACAGCGGACTACCCCAATAGTAAGGACTGCAGCAATGTGGATCCTCGAACATCTACATTTATGGTAGGTACAAAACTGTACTTTGTCATGATTATGGCTTCCGTTATCACCAGACTGTTATGTTCTACCAGTTCACTTTTTTGTAGTAAAAACTTTTTTAAGAAGGACTAATTTTATGCTCAGGCAGTCCAGGTCAGATAAGTTTTGTCAGAACATGTAGTCGATTATTAGCGTCAAAGGCTGATGTTATGCATTTCATCCTTTGTGATGTTGCACATTGTGCTTCTCTTGATATCTGCTGCATAAAACTCAGTATTTGTGTGAATGTCCATCCCCTTCAGGACACTGCATCTACCATCACAAGAGATTTGCCTGTAGAAAGTTATACTGTTAGTTTAAACCTCATAAGCCATATAAGAAATCATTCTGAGGGCAGCAGAACATTGCTCAAGTCACTGTTGTTGATTAAAGGAATTGCTGCCTTATGATTTGTCACCAGCTTGAAACTCTGCAGCTTATATAGATATTTCTTGAATTTCTCACAGACACCAAAACACAGCTGATATTCTTTTTATGCCCGTGTATACTTAGTTGTGCCTCCTTGAGTTTTCCAATGATGTACAGCTTGTTTCTTCTCAGTGATGTTGAAGAAGTAAAACACTAATCCCATAAGTATTAGCATCTGCTAAGGCAGTGATGGACTGGTTTATTTATTTATTTATTTATTTATTTAACATTTGTTGACCGGGAAAGTCCAACTTGGAACAAAGCCAATTTTCAGCAGAGGCCCAGAAATGCTCCAGACATATGTCTTTGTAATGTGGGAGGAAACCGACACAAGTGCAGGGAGGACATGCATACTCCACACAGAAGGTACTCCTTCCGAGAATCGAACCGGAGAACCTCTTGCCGTGAGGCGACAATGCTACTACTTCGCTGTCATGATATATTAAGTACTTGTGCTATCATTAATGTGCTTCTTCAGTCACTGAAATGCACTTCGCTGAGTGTGATCCTGAGTCCTCCCATCTTTTTTCTGTTTAATAGTTCATGCAACAGCTGTCCCACTGCAGAATTTATGATGTGTTCCTCAAATAATTTGCAATAACCTGAACTGCTTTGAGATCTTGAAGGTTCTTTGGTGGTTTGAGTTGTTTGATAACTTCCATTTTGTCTGGATCTGGCACGACTAAAGACTTTATTCATGATATATACTAAAAAAAGAAAGCTGTTAACGTCCTGAGAATATTTCTTATTTTAGTTCAGTCCTGCATGATTTGCTTTGCAAAATGCTTCTAAGGTATATGTTGTGCTGCTCAGTGGTACTACAGTGTACTGTAGTGTCATCCAGAAAAAAAAACTCTTTTTAATGCTTCTATTGCTTGTTGACATTTTCCTTGACATTTTATTCTGAATTTTCTCAAGAGCACTTGTAATTCCAAATGGTGAGCTTATGAGTCAATATCTGACAAAATGGAGTAATAAATGTAGTTAACTTACTTCTGCTAAGATACAGGTACATCTGCCAGAATCTACTCAAACCTTCTAGTAAAGAAAATACAGTAGCTCCACTCAGCATTGTCAGTGTCTCCTCCACAGTGGGTGAAATAAAACTTTTGTTATTAATTGCTTTGTCTTTTCAAATCAACATAGATTTGTACCAGCTCATTATATTCAGAACTGTTAACATGGACGCTACTGGTCTGCACATTGCGTAAGTCTTTTAATAATATCTCCATCTTCCATTCTGTGCAGCTGTTCTTTTATTTTCTGCGTGAAGGATAGGGGAGCTTATGTGCAGTATAGAATGCATGTGGTTATGCTTTCACTTTTAGCTTGATCCTCACTGGTTTGGAATTGAAAGTAACTTTGTACTCATGTCTGGTAAGCCTAGTCATTGTCTCTTACCACTTCTCCTTTGCGCTGGACATGCTGAATACATTGTTCTAAATTGTTGTACCCCTTACATAAACTGGGACATATTACTGCTTATCTGTATACTGGGTACAGACCTGGAACTGTCCTAGCTTATTTAACTAACTACTGGGGTTGTTCATAGGTTCATAGATTAGTACTAAGCTAACTGCCCTTGTGAGCCATTTTAAGCTTAGCCAATTATCCCTTGTGAGACTCAAACCCTGCATCTTGTGTTTGCAAGGCAAACACCTTAACCATTAGGCCACCCTCACAATTTTTTTTGCAGTGCTCCAGTATTCTGTCTGGAATCAGCACGTTTTCAGCATTTCTCATACACTACACAAATGTCTACCCTGCATCCACTGAATTTCACTGGAGTAGCCCCTAAAGGAAACTGCACTGGCCATTGTTCTTCACTTGTGCCTGGTTTACTCATTGCCCCCAAGACGTACATAACTTGATAATATTATTCACTCCACAAGTCCTGTTTTATGGCATTTAGTTACATATAGACTTAAAAGCTGGACAGCATTGTTCTTCCTTTTTTATTTAGTTTTCTTGCACTTGCAACACTTCTGTTAATTTTTGTTTATACATCTATCATCTTTTTTGTTTTTCACTTTCCTTTGCTGTTTTTGCTGGTTGTAGGTATGCCTGTGGACCTACACAAGGCATGTAACTTTGTTTCTCTCTGTAGGGTAACTTAATGACTGATCTCCCTTGTCTGTATGATTTTTTTTTTTTTGCCAGTGTGACGTCTGCCATTAACTTTGTTTTGTATGACAACTATTTACTCAAGATGCCCACCACATTACAGTCATGAGTATTTGTATCTCATTTAAAGCTAGAATCACAGTATTATAAAGACTGATTTAAAACTTGAACAAGAATCCCTGTGTGATTATTTACCATGTTTTGTTCCTCAGCAGCTGTAATGCTGCTGCAATGTACTTTATATTATTTTCCAAACTGAGTGTGAATAATTTAAAATGTTCTTTGTCTCATTATCCATCAATAAAATCAGGCAATTGTCCTGCTCTTCCCCATCATCTTTATCAAGCTTTGTTGCAGTTCAGAATTCAGAGTAATAAGACAAGAAACTCAAAGCCTCAAAGTTACAACCTACTTGATCCCCAAACTAGCATTCCAAATGATCTTTAAATTTATTTATTTATTGACATTTATTTACCGGAAAAATCCAACTTCATTTCATTTGTTGTCTATTATATATATTGACAACATCAGAGGCTGTCTTTCAGTCACTGAACCTTGTCACCGGTTTTGCAGGTGAAAATTCATCAGCTGCAATAGCAGACTGGTTGTGAAGCCAAGATTTGCAGGTTAATTAATGTATGATGACTGTAAATGAATTCCGTGTAGTAGTACATTGCATTTGATTGCCAAGCCTACATAAATGCACAGTCACAAGTGCAGCTGTTCGTAACAGTCATGGTGCCAGCACTTGTTTTGGAGTATTTTCATTTAAAAATGTAATGATAGTTGACAGCTAGAGAGAACAAAAATGTTCCGATTTATGTCACAGGAGTCCAAATTTTCATTCCTGTGGAAGTGGATAAAATATGAAGGAAGTCTGTCATTTAATCAAATATGCAAACAAGGAAAAATCAAAGCATATTGAAGGGGTGACTCTTGGCCTTTCCTGTGTAGCAAGTTGTTGCTGTCTGTAAAAGGTTTTCAAGTCGAAGAAATGAACAAAGCTTCCAGACTTGTAAAATAAGTTATGAAAAAAACCTATGAATAATGCTCAGTGAATTTCCTTGTTAGCATACAACAGTGATGCCACAACTATTTTGTTTAAATGGCAGGCTTTCTTCATATTTCATCCATTTTCATCACAGTCCAAGCTTAGAAATGGAATCTAGCGGTTGGAGGGCTGGTGAGGTGAGAAGGCTTGAACACCCATGATTACTACCCTTCCTGGATCGGGGGATTTAACATCTTCCTCTCTGCTAGATGCACCCAAATTTTGATTCCACTCATTACAGACTGAAGCAGTATGGTAGATGCAAAGAAGGCCAAGAGAAAGCAAATTATGGGGTAGCTTGCACCATACAACCCACAGTGCAGATATTCATTATGAAGGGTAATAGTTCTTTGAGTGCATATTGCATACATGCAGCTAGTCTGTTTTAGAACTAAAACTTATTTAAAAATGATCTCCTGTCTCCATGATTATTACAGAGCCTCTCCTGTCTGCTTTTGGAACTTGGATTAAATATGTTGGTTATTACAGATTGTCTACTATCTGCAGCTGCTACACTGACTGAACATATTATCTGTAGCCTTTTCTCACACAGAATCTGTTTTACGATTTTCCCTTAATTTACTAACCTCCCTTAGTATCAGTTTACTACTTGTAATCTGTCTTCCCTGCCTATCATGTGGAACTTAGAGCTTTGGAAATATTTCGAACAGAATCTTACCCTTCGCATTTTCATTATGTATGTTTGCACATACAGATACTCAGGATAATCCTATTCCTAACCCATATTATGCTTTTGTTCTCTTTAGTTGTAGTAAGTTTTGCCACTGGATAAATCAGAAATATTTAAAAATATCCTAATCTTGCTTTAGCTTACTTCTTATACTGTGTTAACCTGAACTGCATGATGTAAAGGGTTATGATCGGGTCTCTGGTCGTGCCCACGTTATTATGTGTTCGAGACATGCATGCCAAGAAATTTACATTGAGAGAGAAGCTCAAGAGGTGAATATTGGCATCCATGTCGAAAACACATAGTGAGGCCCAATCATAAGTCTTTGTAGTGCATGGAGTTTTATCTACTCTTTATGGAGTTTTATCTATCTATGTACCAATAATTATAGGAAAAAAATGCCAAAGTATTTTACCAGCTTTGAAAGCCAGTAAAAACCTTAGTGTGTGCTGTCCATCAACAGCAAGTAGGGAAAAAGTCATGAACACTTTTAAAATACTGCCTTATTTAAATTAGTTACTTACAGACTGATGTCTGTGAATTTATAGGAGGAAAGATGTTCAGGGACCGAAGGAACATCCCTTCCCTTATACCAGATGGTAATACCTTTGAAAGTGCAGTTACGGTCTGGTCACATACTACAGAAGTGCGTAACAGATTTATCTTTTTCTGATTTTTGCACATAATCACAGCGCTCTCTGCACTACAGTACCCATTATAGTCACCATTATGTCTGTAACACTGTATTTTAATTGTGTTTGATGTTTTTAGTGGTAACTTCACACAAATCAACATAGTAAAGCTTTGCTACTGCATTTTAATGTTATTACTGTAATTTGCCACGTGCTTTGTTGCCTCACAGCAAGAGGTTCTCCCATTCGATTCCCGGCTGGAGTGCGAGGAGTGCCTTCTGTGTGGAGTCTGCATGTCCTCCCCGCGGTTGGGTAGGCGCTCGAAATACATGCATAAATGGGCGTACCTTCGTTGAAGGTTGAACGTCGAGCTGGCACCTCGGCGTTCATGAAAATCAACTGCCAATCATTAGCGGACCGGAGTTCCACTGTGGTGAACCCTAACCGGGAAAAGCTGAACGACAACAACAACACTGTAATTTGCCACGCTCTAAGTAGTCCCTGAAAAGTAGTCCTTGGAACAGTTTGTTAACCCAGTTAGCAAATAAATAAATAAATAAATACGTGCTTCCTGTGGTTGAGTACTGCTAAAGCTTTTGTTGGTAAGCTGAGGAAGAAAAAGTCTTACGAAGTGTTGAATCCAGCTCACCCTGTGACATTATTTTGCACTTCCAAATGTTTTTTCAGAAAAGCAGTTACAAGATGAAATCAGCTTGCAGAGGGGAAAAGGATATATTTCTGTTTAACTGTCTGTTTGGCTACCATACAGCATGTTTTTTTTTTTTTTACCTGTGGTAAAATTGCTTTTTTCACTTTAATGTCTGTAGAAAATATTAAAATGAATGAGGCAAAACTACAAGTAATTATGAAAAATCTCGGTGACTTAAACTAGTTGCCTAAGAAATGATTATTGTGATCTTAGTATACCAAAGCCTGCTTAAAACTATGGAGAATGCGTTCGTTTCTTTTTTGCATTTGCCTAAAATGAAATGCATTTGCAATGCAAGGGAATGTACAATTCAGGTGTGTATTAGTGAAGAAGACCCCCCTGACACACACACACACACACCACATTAACTGTACATTACATCAACAAGATTGGTGGGATGTCTATCATTTATTTAAAATGACATTAATTGAATCATTTTATTAGTCAACTTTTGCATGCCATTTGATGGACAAAACAGAAAAGGGAACAAAGTGATACAACTGTGTACAGGACTGCTGATGACCAAGTCAAGTTGTATAACTGTGTAGCTTATTCAGAATGTATTTGTTCCCTGAGAATCGTATCTGTATTAATATCAAATGCCTGTTATCCTTTTTTTTTGCAGCTGACTTTACTTGCACATTCATATCTTTTTCAGCTGTTAAAGAACATAACATTTATTTCCCTGCATCTGCCATTCCAAATTTTAGACTTCTGGTCATTTGTTGGAGAATTTGACCTAACCAAAAGACACATTATTTAAGTTAGTGGAAAGTGAAAAGAAATTAGCAGAACGGAGTGATTCTCCTGTATTATGATTGTGTTTGTATAATGGGAGAATTGATACAACTTTTTGAATGTTTAAACTGCGGTGGTGGTGCTGCGGTAGCGTTGTCACCTCACAGTAAGATCTTGTCCTGTTCGTTTCTTAGCTAGAGCATCTTCTGTGTGGAGACATGCGTGAATGGGCATATCTTCATTGAAGGTTGTGCGTCAGGGCTGGCAACTCGGCCCGTAAAACTCTACTGCCAATCATTAGCGGACCGGAGTTCCGCTGTGGCGACCCCTAACCGGGAAAAAGCCGAAAGACATAACAAAAGTCTTAGTTCTGCACAAATAACTTTTAAGCTTAGTTATGCACTGAAACATATTTAGTTGTTATTCTGTAACATTGCTATGGTTAAATGATTTGCTTTGATTTGAACAGTATGCAGGTTAAGACTAAAGGAATTCAAGCCCTGTCTAAAAAAAAAAATAAAAACAAAACTGTACACCTGCTGTTTGCTCTAACCTGCAGGCTTCATAAATACTGTATTCTTCTCTATTGTTTTTTTGGGTGGATTTCATTTTATTGAATGCATGCTCATTTCACTGAATCACAAATGGTCGAAGTCAACTAGATGAAAACTCATTTCACTGAATCACATTCATATGAAAACTTCTATACGACAAATATGCCATAAAAGTTGTCTTTTTTTTGCAGGGGACCAAGCCCAAATGTATACCTCACTCCTTACTTCTATATACTAACTCCACAGTCACACAACCTTGGCGAAAAAAATACAACACACAGTGAATCAGTGTTGGCACACAAACTCCTACAGATCTGGGGTATGACATGATGGTGACAATTATTAATCCACACAGACCCTTGTAAACTCACTTCCCTAATAACTCCCTTAATCAGAAATGGCAGCATCACACACTGTATGTAGACTTTTACAGTTCTCAATGAAATGAGTTTTCAGTATGTTGTATGACCATTGGTGATCCAATGACATGAGCATTCAGTAAAATGCATGCGTGCATGTATATATATACTGTTGAAACATTACTCAGATGAACTTCCACCTACAAATTGTGCATGTATGTAATATTGATGAAGCATTAACCCATCAGTGCTTCTGCATCTGTCTCCTGCAGTCACTGAAGAGCATTTTAAGCATGAAGACCTCATCTTTTATCATTAAAAATGTTCAGGATTGCGCGTGCCCTCTCTAGTAAAGTAAATGAGGTGATCACTACCATACTAGAAGACACAGTAACATAATACTAAGATATTGTTTGCAGAAATCCATATTTGGATATTAAACAGATTATCAGTGCATTAGTAGCATAAATGTACCTGGTAACAAAGGTTACATGCAAGACAGAAAGGTACTGTCTGCGTAGTCCTAAATATTTCTTCATCTTTATTGAGGTTTGATGTCATGAGCTTGAAATTAAGAACTTAGATTCCACTCTAATTTGGAAGAAGTGAATTTGAAGTTGAAGTCAAGTCATGTTTTCACACCCAGCACATACTGTCGCACACAGCATACAGGGGGATTTAATTAATTAATTACCTACTTATTTAGAATTTGTTATTTGGCTAAAGCACTGAGACACTTGGATCTTATCATGTTTTCAGGCTTGCCTGTATACTGAAACAGAGCATAGATACTATAAACTGATACATGGCAGTGCAAGGCGAATGAGCAGAAGAATCTGAAGAATATTCTGTACAGAGAGTGTTAACTGAATTGAGACAAGAATAGTGTACACACAAAAACTCATTGTATGAAGAGATTTTCTGTATTTAAAGTGCCAAGAATACAGCGCACATTGCTATATGTACACGTTGCTGACAGAGAAAAAATGGCAGGGTGATAAAGAGTGGCGGAATGTAATGTAGAATGGCCGCCTTCTTTCTTTGTAAAGAAGCAAACATCAACGTAATCATCTAGGAGAGCCAGTTATGTCTAGATGACATAAATGAATTTTCAAATCAAATACATGATTGGGCAGGATCCCACTTTTGAATGCAGTGCTTTCTGCATTTCCTTCATAAACTTCCTGTTGGATTGGAGAGAGGGGAAGCAGGGAAAGGGGTGAGGTGGACGGAAGGGATAGTTTGAAAGGTATGGCGAAGGAAATAATCCACTGTGAGTGAATGAATGCATACATGAAGGTAAGATTTTGAGAAGACATGGAATAGATGTAAGAGTTAAGTGATCCAATTACTGGAAAAAGCAGGAGCATTTGACTATTTTTTGAAAGCATTTTTTTTAAGCTGTGGGTGGAATTTTGGTAAGACTGAGTTTCTTTCTTACAAGGAGGTTAGAAAAGGTTCCCAGAGTTGTAGGGCAAGAATAGAAAAGCTGTGGTCAGTAAAAGTATAACTTACATCACAAAATTTGGAATGTCAACCCAGGGTGAATGATAGAGCTAAGATTATGTGCTGAGATTCTGCCATTCTGTAAATAGCAGTTTCACTCATTGCTTTATGGGGACATTTTGCTTTAACTTTAGTTTAACTATGATTTTTTTTTCAGGATAGGGTAAGGCGATGATAGATTTGATTGCAGGTACACTAGAAAGTAGCTAGGTTCTTTTTTGGTGGTTTCTGTTAAAACTGGTAAACCATATTCCAGCTTGACAAGAAGAACTCCTTTTTGCAATAACAATTCTGTCATTAGGGGAGAGGACAGGGAAGGGCCCCCCCACCCAGTATAGTGGAATTTGTTGATTTTGCTATGGTTTGGTTACAATGAAGTTAAGTGTTCTTTGGACGTTTGAACGTACGTTTGTTCCCTCTACTCCAATTAGTGTAATAATTGTTGAGGTCACTGCACCTTGAGGAAAGGGGAATTTCTCCCACAGTGAGTTTGTGTTTTTGCACTCAACAGAGGTTACAGAAATGGCTGTTGCTCTTAGTGTACACATCGTTATGTTCCTTTCTCTAGACTAAAAATATACATGAATTTTAGGCAAAACAGTAAATAATAATGAACAAGCACAATGTAAAATTAGTCTTTAAAGCCATTCTCTTCTGTGCACTGTAAAATGTTAGAAACTACATTATTTGAGTGTAAATAATGCAGTCAAACCACAGACACGTACTTAAGCTATAACTTTATTATAAAAAGCTAGAGAGTAGCGCATAAATTAAACAGCATAGACTTCCAGGGCCATGACCTGCTGCTGATTTCCCCAGCCTCCTCTTGTACAGTGCAAGAGTCTCAATGTGAGATTATAGACAGGTCAGTATTCAGGAATATTGTTTGTGTCACCCATGAAACAAGGTACACACACCTTGCTGGCCACCGTCTTTCTTTGTAAAGAAGCAAACATCAGCGTAATCATCTAGGAGAGCCAGTTATGTCTAGATGACATAAATTAATTTTCAAATCAAATACATGACTGGGCAGGACCCCACTTTTGAATGCAGTGTTTTCTGCATTTCCTTCATAAACTTCACGTTTTTAGCAGAAGCCCGGGCAAAAAGCTGCACTGAAACTGGAAATGTAAAACATAACAAGTACAGGCTACTGTTCCCTAAGACAGATACAGTTACATATTAAGAGAGACACTCACCTCAATGTTTCACATTATACATTGTGTGTGAAGAGCAAAAAAGCAATGTTTACTTTTTGGGAGGTTGGTGTTCACCTGTTTCTCCTTCTGTGTTATCTTCAGGTATAAAACTAATAGACATCATCATTAGTGTCACAAGCTAGGAAAAGGGAGTGAAAGTGATAGAGGATAAATGTCCCACAGAGGACAGTAATTGTTTTTGTAATGACTGAAGTTGCTGCTTTAATAGACTTGCCAGCATTCTGTAAGTAGTGTAAATGCCATTTGATGCACAGATATTTTTAGAAGCATAAGCGTTGTCGCCTCACAGTAAGACGCTGTCCGTTTCGATTCTCAGCTAGAGTGTCTTCAGCGTGGAGACATGCGTGAATGGGCGTACCTTCGTTGAAGGTTGTGCGGCAGGCCTGGCAAGCCAGTACGTAAATATCAACTGCCTATCATTAGCGGACCGGAGTTCCGCTGTGGCGACTCCTAACCGGGAAAAGCCGGAAGACACAAACCAAACAGGACTGATGCTACCTATACCCTGCATGATTTCATTTATCTGCTTGGGGGGGCGGTTGCCCTGCATTTCTTTCTTTGAAATCCACATAACTGAATCGCTCAGACTTGAAAAGTAAACGTTTCTGTATTAAGGCTTAGGATTGTCATTTTTTAATGTTTTTCCTGCTGGCGGCTTACTTCAGCAAACTACCGGAAGGGAGGAAAGTTCTGTCTGATGGACATGTTTGCTTCACTGATAACATTGAAAATAAAAGCACATTAAAGTGTTATGTCTGCATTAGATCAGTACAGTATAACCTATGAAGCATGTCCTGACACGTCTGGCGGTATGTGACAAAAGAACAGGGATAGGGAGAAATCTTTCTATTGATTATATCAAGTTGTTTTAACAAGGAAAATGGATCAACACCTTTAGTAAGCAGCATACTTTTGCAGTCTTCTCTGGTGCTCCATGCCAAGAAAAACAAGCCATCATAAATCCAGACAATTCGTTTTTTCTGAGCTGTTTAAATTATTTCTTGTCTTTTTGTTACTGTTTGAAGTTGCCTATGTAACTCAGAGCTGATGTGAGTCTACAGAGCATTAGGGTATGCTCCAGTAACAGCTGTCATCATTTGTTTATCAGCACTTTTAATAATGTCCATTAAGTTTTCTGTTGCCTTTGACTAAATGAGATATACAGCATACTGAAATATTATGAACATAGGCATGAAATAGAATTAAGTAAGTAATAGTAAATGTGCTAAGGCATTAAAATTAATTTAAAATATTGTAGACATGGCCCTTGGTTCTTTTGCCTATCCAAACGACATGCTGATAGTCAGTGTTCAGCTGCTGTTTTGTTTTGGTAGTAGAGGCACATTGTAAGCATTCCTCTCTTATATTTCAGTGAGAAAAAAGTATGTCATGTATTGAACATCATTGCTGCCTTAAAGTGCTAAAGGTGGGTGGTGGGATACATACCTGCTGTTTACAGAAAAGCTGCAGCAAAATATGAACTGAGTACCAGCAGATGAATAGCCATTAATCTATTTATTTAACAGGAAAATGTGACTGGGAGAAAAGCCCCTTTTCAGCAGAGGTGTGTGAAAAAAGCTCCACTGAAACGTGAGGTGTAACACTTATGAACTACATAATAAAATAAAATTAAAACAAAATAAATGCATCAAAAAATTAACAATTGCAGTATCACATTAGCCAGAAGACTAAAAGTTTACATACATGGGCATTAAAGGAGTTGAAATCTGAGAAAAAAATAAATTTGCATTAAGTGTACTGAGTATAAGTGAGTTTCTAGGCATTCTTACTTTTCTCCGGTATTAGGGAAATGGATGGCGATGAAAGGATGAAAGAAGGAATAAAAGGTTGAGATTAAAGAATGAAAAGTGCAATGCAGAAAGTTTGGAGTGGGTGAAAGTAATAGAAGTGTGCCACAATTTTTTATGAGTGGAACAGAAGTACGAGAAAAAGATGTGCAGAGAAGTAAAAAAAACAATTATATTGAATATGAAGAGAATAATAAGTCTGAAGTTAGGAGAGAGGTAGGAGATGGACATTACATGCCATGTAAAAATATGTGATGGAGGAGAATGATAACATAGTGGGTAAAACTGTAGCTGTCATTATTTGGGTATGGTTTATCTAAATGGATCTATAGGAGTAAGTCGATAAATGTAGAAGGTTATTCTTGAGGTCAACATGAGTAGAACCATGCATCCATCAGGTGGTGTTTTAGTAAGGATTTAGATGACTTTAGGTTACCTTCATGTTTCTTCTTTTCAGAGGAATAATAAAATACCAGTACTTCAAGCAGTAACCCCAAGGAATTAGTTCAAAACATTAATTTATTCACACGAAAATAAAAAATAAAAATAGATTGAGCGCTTTCATCTCCACTCGGGAGACTTCATCAGAATCAGCGTTCAAAAGGGTAACCCTTTTGAACGCTGATTCTGATGAAGTCTCCCGAGTGGAGATGAAAGCGTTCAGTCTATTTTTATTTTTTATTTTTATTTTTATGTGAATAAATTAATGTTTTGAACTAATTCCTTGGGCTTACTGCTTGAAGTATTGGTATTTTCTTATTCCTCTGAAAAGTGGAATATTTGGAGGAACAGCCTTCATTGGAGTCACAGTTTCTGTGTGTTTTTTGTGACCTGCGCTTTGCACTTGTGATTACCTTCATGTTTCATGTCATCAAAACCTGATATGTGGCAAAGCTGATTGAGACAGTATTACATTGTGCATGCAGCATCAAATAGACTGTGCTTTTTTTTAATTTATTTTACATTTTCTGTAAATGATACAAAATTGTGTATGTAAAATGCTTTGTAGTGCTATACAGCAAAATTAAGGAATTTCATAAAGTAAGATAGACCACAGCACATCTTTATGCATAAGTCTAGACATGCCTACAAACAGGACTACACAAATGGTAAGAAACCTCAAAGTCAGTATATATAATTACATTATATATTGCAACACTATTTATTATGGCTGCTGAAGAGACTCTATTTAGACTACAAGAAATTCTTCTTTCATAGCACTTCACTTCCAGCTTTCAAGCTTTCTTTTTATGCTTTACATGTGGCTGCCTGTCCCTCAGCCAGGCTGCAGCTGCATTGCTGAAATTTGCAGCCATAAGACAAAACTGAAATTGCTGCTGTAGAATATATTACATGAAGAAAGTTTAAATCATGTGGATGTTGACTGAGAATATATCTGCAAAACTTGGACTGACAGCAGTGTTTTTAATTGATGATGTCCAGTTATTGGTGTATTGATTTTAACCTCAGACTTGTCCTATCACATGATCACATTGTTAAGCTGGGCAACCATAGTCCAAAAATAAAGTAGCCACAGCAGAATGAAATATTACATGAAGGCAGATTTATTTTGCATCTGTCTGTTATCTTTTTAAGAAGATATGGGTAATTAAGTGTGAATGAGCCAGAATAATGAAGCAGAGACCCAGCCTTTATGGTGATTGTGTCCATTTATTATATTTCAGTTTCTTGTGATGATAAAAGATGAAGTTTTGCGGTGCTCCATCACCCCAATCCTGTCGTTATGAGATGCATAGCTCTCAAACTGCAGACACTGAGAATACGTACAAAGGCCCTTGAAAATAGGCACATTCAGCCAAAAATCTAGATATCTAATTGAAATTTAGATGTCATCATACTAAGCTATATATACGTATGTAACAAGAAAGATAAAATGTAAAATTAATTTTTTTTTAAGTAAAAGGGGATTGTTTACTTTTTTGACCACAATAAATGTTTCAAGAATTCTGTACAGCTCTGGAGAAGAGAGATGTCAAAACTAAACCAAATAAATCCTTGCATATCCCACATAAAAGTACATCTACGTTGAAGTTACTGTTTAGTTCCTTAACAATTCACATTTTGTTAACTGTATTAGCCCTGTTGTGCTGTGGCCATTTTTAAAAAAGGCCAAGAAAAAATTCCGAACAGCACTGTAATGACAAGGCAGTGTAATGTAACAGACTGGGGAAAACAGTACTATAGATATGGGGCCCAAATTAGAAACATTACTTTGAAGTGCAAATGTGGTGTACACCTCTTCGTAACTTTTTCCAGTTCAGGAACAACAGTGGGCACTCTCTGTGGCCTGCCGCAAATGCTAATGAGGCATTCCAGGGGAGCAGTCTATGCTAACTAGCTACATGCTTCAGTGATTCAGAAATACCACTTAGCTGTGTAAGTTACCTCAGCTAGCTGTGTTACTGAACATGGCAAAAATCGTACATTCACCCAGCACATCCAGTGCATACGATATCCTTATAGGTAATCCGTGGAGTATAGTGCGCAGGTAGTGGTGGGTGATGAGTATGTGTATATGTATGTGGCTGCATGAGTGAGTTTTTGTAGAGGGATGTGTGTGTGTGCGTGCGTGCGTGCGTCTGTCTGCCTTGGTGGTCACAATAGTTGGAAAAGTTAGGGAATAGATATATAGGGTAGGTGTGTGTGTGGGCAGGGGGCGAAGTGTGTATATACATGAATGTGTGGCTCTATGTTTGTGTGTGTGGGAAGGGGGAGAGAGTAGTTGTTACAAATCTACACTTCCCTAGACAAATAAGCAAATCCTGCAATATTAGTGGAGTGGCAAATACTAAACACCAGGGATGCCCTTCTGTTGTACCCTAAAGTCACTCAAAAAGAAAAGGTAACAATGTTTTGCAGCATGAAACACATGGGTCAGGAGGAACACTAAACACCAAGGATGCTCTTTATATTGTGCTAGGGCACTTAAAATGAAATTGGGTCAACAATTTGGTAACACTAGACCCCAGGGATACTTTTTTTAATTATTATTGTTATCTGAAGTCTTGGGGGAAATTAAAGTAAAAAGAGGGTATGGAATTTTGAACCCTGTACCCTCTGCACACACTCAGTTCCTTTGTAGAGTGGTAGTCCTGTCTGCCACCACTAAATACAAGGGATACCCTTAAAATATCACTTTAAGTAAAAATAAATAAATAAATAAACAATATCACCTTAAGTAAAAAAAAAAAATTAAAGTAGAAGGGTGGGGGTGGGAGGTTCTAAACCTTGCACCCTTGGCAACAACAGGTTGAGACAGACCAGCAACCTTCTGTGCTAACTAAGGAGATCTTGGGAAGGTGTATTTTTTCACAATAAGAAGTATGAAACTCTAATGTATAATATTATTCACTGACTACAGTGGTCTGTGAGTTGCATGGGGCAGGGCACATGTATGAGACAACATCAGAAGTATTATGTAAAGTCAAGGACTATTATGTAAAATTAAGGGCAGATTATTACTTGGACTCACTTAAAAAGTGACTAGAGCAACAGGTCTAGCATCATGATGCATTATATGAGTAAAATGAAGAATGATACTTTGATGTCTGGCGTTATTGTCTGACCATAAGGATCCATAATTTACAAGGGCAGGGGCAAAAGAAGCGACATCAGGGGCATACTCTCATCTCATGGACAGGAAAGAGGTATGCTGTGTGTGTGTGTGTGTGTGTGTGTGTGTGTGTGTGTGTGTGTGTGTGTGTGTGTGTGTGTGTGTGTGTGTGTGTGCGTATGTGTATGTAGGTGTCTGCCCATCTTTCTTTGTTTGCTTGAAAGTGTGCATGTGTGTATGTGATCAAATGTTGGGGGTGCCTATTCCAATGAGATGTGTGGGCTGCCAGTGTTAAATACATTAGGAAGGTGAAAATTTGCACTCAAGGTGGTTATAGGCAACTCAGAGACATGCAGATTAGCCGACAATGAGGTCTTTCCTCATTGTGGATAACACGTCTCTATGCTGCATTTTCCCATGTCATGAAAATGGTCCCTTTCGGCTGCAGCTCTTACTGCCTGTGGTGGGGTTCTTCCTGAATCTGTGGGATTGCTTATCATATAACAAAATAATAATACTTGGAAGTAACACACAGCAGGAGTGAATGAATGCTGATGTTTTCAATGCTGCATGGAGATGGTCAGTTCACTAAGGATAATACAGAAAGTTTGTTATTATGGATAATAATAATAATAATAATAATAATAATAATAATAATAATGATAAATGTTTAATTAGTTGAGTGGCCAGTGTCAGCTTTTCTTCTTTTGGTGGAAATGCATGTTTTTCTGTAGCCCAACTAACTTTAGCAATGATTGGAGAGCTGTAATGTGTATATTTACAGGGTCAGAGGCCTGCAGTGGGGGTTGAGTATGCTGCCTCATGATCGTGTGCGACATGTATGATTTATCACTGAATGTTCTACTCCCACCTAGACACAGTTCAACCCTTGTTAAATTTTCATTTGCCTGCATAAATAAAGTCCAGACCACTCAGTTGTCACCTTCTGTGAAGGAATATATGGGCCACTTGAGGAAGAAGAAAGTGGATGATTGGCGATGGAAGCAGGGACCAAAAAAATAAAATAATGTAAAAAAAACAATTAAATGTCTTGTTGAGAGATCTCAAATAAAGACATTAAAACAACAAGAAAGAACATTAGTAAGCCTTCTTCGTGAGTAAGTAGAACTAAACAGCGGTATAAGAATTTCATTTTTCCATGATTTAGACTATGTAGAGGTTCAGTACTGAAGCAGGCCTGTGTATTTCATTAGGATGAGACGGACACAGCGTGATCAGCCTAAAAAATTGAAAATCATGTAATTGAAGGCTTATACACAGTGCATTTTTTGTCATTCATTAGTGTATTTCCTGGGTCACTAAGCTTTTTGTTTTATTTGCTTCTTTCCTGTAGTCTTGGGGGGAGGGGCAAATTGTGTTCCTTAATGCTGGCTGTAATCCCTGCTTACATGTCAGTATCAGTAGTAAACTGCTATAGTTCACAGTGTGTTTTACTGAGTGAATTTCACTGAATATTTGAAGCCACTTGGGTGCTTTTGCTTTTCATTGTGGGCTACTGGGGGATGTTATTTTACTTTGAGGTGCAACAACCTCAGAGGTAATTATATTAAGTAGAGGTTAGCCCCTGCACTGTAGATGTAGTAGTCTTTGCCCGTCTTGTCCCTACAAAAAAGTGTTTCTAAAATGTAGTAGTTTTTCACATTCAGTGTCACCTGTGTGACACACAGGAATGAAGCCATGACTGTGATCCTGCTTACATGGGTTTAATTAGTGGCCTAAACAGTGGAGGAGCCAACATTAGCAGGGGGAGTGACGAGGCATTGTCTGCTTGCCTCTTCATGAAGAATAGTGTAGGAATGCGGTCGGTTCACATAGTTGAAGCACAGGTACATTTAGTGATACTGGGGGCATGTGGGGAACTGGTAATTTAGTGTAGGTGGGTGGACAAAAGAGAGAGACGTCCTCTTATATAAAACAGCCTAGTATATCAGAGGGAAGTTAGGTTTGGTAGAAAACCCCATTTGGTTAAAGTATGACTGCCCAACATCCCCTTTTCCCTTACCTGCCTTTATTGTGAGGTTATTTGTAACCTCCTGCTCAGAGGGGCAAAACTCATCTGGCATTGGCCCTGGGGAGAAAGGAAGGTTGTGGAGGATGCCAGGGTTCTAAAGTCAGTAGTGTCTGACAGAAAAAGAAAAAAGGCTTTGCAAACAGCAGTATGTGTGTACTGAACTTGTATTTGATAACATGATTGTTGCTGTTACTCTGTGGCTCCTTAGTGCTCTCATACACTGCATTTTCATAATTTGTCACTAACTGGGAGCCCTTTCTGTGGGGGAGACTGATTTTAAGTGACTTTTGAGGGTGCTGTCATGCACAGAACAGGAGTCTAGATTGCCAGTGCTATCATAATTGTGTAGAAACACTTATGATGCCCTGACTATATCCCTGAGGCACTTGCATGCAGTGTGGCTATTATCAGGTCACATACTTCCATCAAACGTGTAATACAGATAATGTGATTTGCTTGGTCTCCATCATCAGTTTGTGCCTTTGTGGTTGTAGTGACACTGCAGCTTACTATTAACTGCTTGCTTCCCCCTACTCCCTTCCCATCATTAAACCCAAGCCATTGGCAGTGGAACAAAAGATGCCCTGTTTTCTTTAGTAATCTTCTTCAGACATTGCTACTTATAAGTACTGCATAGCTGCAGACGTTGGAACTACAGTCTTGCATATCACTATGTTTTTTATTTATTTATTTATTTTTTTATCCAAGAGAGAAGGCTGCTCAGCACTTTACCTTGCAGAGGACAGAAAACAAGACATTGTTATGGTAACATTTACATATTTTCTAAAGGATCATACAGTGTGTATAATCTCCTACCTGTTCTTCTATTAGACATAACACACCACAGATACTCAACAGACATTCAAAGATCGTTTTATTCCTTCATTTTACTGCAGCACTATTTATTGGTTTTTCTTCTGCTTAACATTTGTGTGTTTTCGTTGTTTGTTTATTATTTATACATTTATTGACATTTGTTGACTGGGAAAGTCCACTGGGTCAGTAACCCATTTTCAGTGGAGGCCCGGGGAGAAACGCTCCACAAAAACTTACTACAGCAGTACACACATTTAACAGAGATAATAAAGTATGTCACATATGTTAAATGCACAGATATATTACAGCACAATTCAAATTTTAAATTAAAGAAAAATATTTTGCACAGCAATGTGCAAGACAGAAAAAGTTGCCTATATAAATACAGAGATATACTGCAGTAGGATTTGCGGTTTATATTTGTAAAAGAAAATTATGCATTAATAGGGTTGCCACCTTTTTAAATGCCAAAGTGGGACATTTTTGGTACAAACATCAGATTTTGCAGGGCAAAACATACCCACGGCCAGTACAAAGGACAGAACTTCACTTTTTTGCCTAAATAAAAGCTTATTCTTGTGGCATTTTAGTTGCTTATTCTGTTTCTTATAACATTTAGGTGTCTCAGATACAGAATAACTGTTTTATGCAACTATTACATAAAATATAGGAAATATTTTTGTCCTAAAATCTCAGGACATTTGGGATTTTTCCAATTTTTTTGCAGGACACAACTGCCTAAAGAAGGGACTGTCCTTCGCAAAGTGGGAAAGGTGGTAAGCCTATGCATTAATAATCAAGACAGGAATTCCAATACCATTCAAATATCTAGTATGCCATATGATATTTCCCATATTTAAAGTAAGGGGCAGGTTTAAGGTAGTTTGTTAATTTTGCATGTGCAGGAGAGGTTATTAAGGTAATGGCTTTTTAGTGCTGATTTAAAGGTTTTTAAACAATTTGAGTTGTGTTGAAGGCTAAGGAATTCCAGAGTTTAGCAATGTTATGGGAGTATAGTCTTTGTTTTCATATGCTTTTCTGTTTTTTAATTTTTCTACTACTTTACCAGAAGAAAAAGATGAAGTTGAATGATTCCGTCTGCTTGTGGTAGTAGTTTTTTGTGTTTTGCTTGGCTTGTACTATTCAGATGTTTTACATCTATTCTGTCTTTGCATGTAACATTAGTAGCTAGACAGAGCTACAGTTACTATGCTTTTGTGTCCTTTCCATGGAGGGAACAAGATTACTATCGGAATGAAATCATGGCCTTCCATATCATTGTTGCTTTATTCTTCACTGAAGGGGTCTTCTGTCAAGGACAGTCCAGTGTCAGCCAGTATACCAAAACTTTTGGATTTTATAGGTGCCATATATCACATGTGACATGTATACTCCCAGGGCCAGTGTTAGCATTTTGGGGGCCCCCTAGGCACTTTCAGTATAAGTATCATTCTGTCAGTGTCACCCCTGCTAAGAAACCTTTTAGTTTGTGCTGCAAACTTTTAGGGGTAGTACGCACAGACATACCTGTAGCTACAAGCTCTTACATTACAACAGGCCTATATACCGCGCTATGTTGACCTGTCTAACAAAGGAATACTTACAGTTACTGGCATTTAGTTGCAACAATGATACATTGCAATAACTATATGTACAGGTCTGGAATTAAATGAACTGATGACTAGGCCTACCATTTCAACACCCTTCAACCCCCCCCCCCCCTTTTGGGCTCCCCATATCATGCATATTACTTTTTTCTTCCTTTTCTCACATTTCGCCTTACTGTTAGCTTTTTCAAGAAGCCATAATTTTCTATATGCTCTGAAGTGCATTTTAACGTTTTTTTTTTCTTTTTACACAACCTTTTCATCCAATAATAACTTGGACAGAAATTATGATTAAGGAAAGAAATTCACTGTTCTTTTCAGCTTTACTTTTCCTTGCATCCTTTCAACACTCCTTTCCTGAACAAGACAACACAGTAATAATCATTTAGGAAATAACTCAAATAATCAAGGGCCCAAGAAGCCGTAGGGTTACAGATGGTCTGGGATGCATTTTAGAGCATATTCTCAGCATTTTACTCTAATGGTGGCCTAAGGAAAAAAATCACGAAAAAGAAAATAATTTCAGTCTTATTTTTTTCTTTAAATTGCCTTAGTCATATATTCAAGTGACTGCTGATATACAGTACATGTACATAGCATGCTTCCTCATCCCTAACCCTCAAAGTCAGCCCCATGTATATGTGCCTGATGTGTGATTGTGAGAATGATTTTAGTAATATATTCTAATTTGTTGGTCCTAGACAGTACACCACCCGTACACAAGCTATAGTAACCTTCTTATTTACACTTCTGAGGTCTGTGAGATAAGTAAATAAACAATGACCACACTGTCCTCAGCTCAAACACAAGCTGTAATGACTTCATGTGCACACCTGTAAGGTTTGAATGTGATGAAAATTAAAGTTGTAATAACCACACAATCCCCAGCCCCCTATAATCTACAGCATATTTCTGTACACACACATTTGAGCAGGGCTGGCTTTAGAATGGGTGTGGTTGAAACCAAAGGCTATTATCAGCTTTATCGTAAAGTGGTCATGTTTCAGCAGCACTGTTCAGGTTAAGCAGCTCAATCAGAAAATCGATACATTTATTCTCCTGATTTTTCTTCAACCAGTAACAGTTTTTGTGGGGGTCCCCACAGACTCAAAGATGATTAAGGGAGCCCCCAGTATCCATTTAAACAGTGTGGTGAGTGGGGGCCACCAGACTCCAAGAACGTCTAAGTGTCTGAATGTTCTGTGATATATTTTATGTCTTACATTTGAAATATAATTACTTGTTAGGTACATTTTTTACTGATACCCAGAAGAATAATGTCTGTGTTCTGGCATTATTGGGTGCATGCACATATAAAAATCAGCAATATTTTTTACATACACACAGACACACACAAGCATAAGCCATAGTGGTACTAGTTTTGTACTTATTTCAGCAAATAGCAATACATTGCGCAACACTGGTACTGCCACACCAGATCAGTAACTATTTAGCAGTTATCAAACAGCAGCAGGAGTAAGTCACTTATTTACCTCATTGGGCAGTAATGCATACTGGTCACTGTCCCTGGTTTCACAGACTTTCCCTGGTTTTGTTCATACTTTGCTTTCTCCTTCATAAAAGGTTTGATTTGCTGGTAAATCGTTCAGGATTACAAACAGTCAATCAGTCCAGACATCTGAGTTTTATAATTATTGTCCAAAAATGTGTGTTGATGCAAAAGGTGTTATTCTATTAACTTTTTAAGCAAATTAGAGTAATATTTAAAATGTAGTCCTGATTCTGAGCCTATATTCTTTTATTTTTGGGAATGCACTGAATTCTTAAGCAAAGAAATTGAGAGTTGTAGTATCTAGTGTTCTGCTTGTATTTATAAAACTCCCTGAAAGAGAAAATCATCCTTGATGATAGAAAGTATCAGCTCTTCTTAAAATCCAAAATTTTCACCAAGATAAGTCACACTGGGCTGATGATCTCCCTTGCTCATGTTCATTATCAACTTTATCCTAACAGGGTTGTATCACAGCCCTGTTCAGGTTAAAGAGCATAATTAGGAAAGTAATACATTTTTTTCTTCCTTACGTTTTTCCCCAACCAGCAGCAGCTTTTGTGGGGCCCCCATTCAGTCAAGGATGATTAAGGGGGCCCCTGCAGACACTGGTATAGCAGGAACCTAAAGCTGGCTATGTAGTTAGTTTTAGTGGAGAAAATGTCCAACAGCAGGGATTAACTAAGCCAGGGGCACTATGTCAGTGGTAAAGCATTTAATGGAATTCTGATGCCTGTTTTTTTGACAAAACACTGTTAATACAACCAGAAATATCTTTGAATTTTAAAGGGGATACAAATAAGAGTTATTACCCTTGTGGTTTATTAAGTACACAAGAATGCTGTACTAGCTTTTGTTGGTTTGACAGACATGTTACAAAACATCAGGATAAGATAACTTGCTGTGGTTGGGGCCCCCCAGGGAACAGGGGGCTCCCAGTGACCGCAGGGTTCGCTGGTGCCTAAAGCCGGCTATGTATACTCCCTGCGTAGGGCATAAAGGTGACATACAGACACAAATTCTCAGAGCTGAATTGCCCCAGAACTTATTTGCTGCGAGTTTGAATGCCATTATCGAATGTTGGTCTTCAGATGAGGGACCCATTGGGCTTTGTTCTGTATATTTTCTGTAGGTTTAATTGAAGTCTTACTAAAACATCATTTTAAAATATCTGGAGTTGTACAAGTCAATTTAATTGCTTCAGAGGAGTAGTTCAGGTTATTTGTACTCAGACAGTTTGGTCAATGACAACTTAAACAAGTTGTTTTGGAAAAATGTAGTTTATGCTAATGTCGCACTGAATGAGAGTTAGATTTTTATAAATGCCACATTAAATTAGATGTTGTTTGCTTAAATGGGATTACTTTTGTACTATTCATAACTGTGATTTTAGTGTTATAACTGGATTTTAGGTCATAGGATTGATGTTTTACTTTTGTTTTGCCTTAAGGTTAGGCTTAGAGCTAGGGTTGTACTTAAGTTTATGTCTATGGGCTTATAGTTTGTTGTGCCCTGTATGAGATGTTGTAAGAGCTGTTGCTTCCTAGAAGATGTGCTGTTATGTATATTGTTATCATTTATTTAAAATTATTTTTTTACTCTGTACTTGATTATAATGTCTTTGACAAACTTTTTACTTCAGATATGAAGGGCAACTATGTAAATGATTTTCATAAAGCTATATACTTGAAAACTGTTGAATAAATAAGTTTAATGCAGGATCAAAAATGTTTAGAAGTGGAGTGTAGGCAGACAATAAAGGTTGATGCCTTGATCCTTTATTACAGATCTAAGAGTTTCTTTTTTCCAGAAGATATAGGAAACAAATGAATGCCTTCTTTAGGTTTCAGTCTAGAAATATAAAATAATATCAGTATCACAAGTCTGTATAGTTCAGGTAGCAGGCAGTTGACTTATGAACAAATAATGAAATCATACAGTAAGCTTGGACTGAATACCAAGATACTGGTGCTGATTATATCCTGGTTGGCTTGTAGTGGTCTTAATGGGGACAGGACATATATGTTAATATGCAGTTCCTTTCAGTGTTCTTGACTTGGCATAATGTATTCAAACCGCCTACATGAAACACGTTTTACATTTGCTGAATATTAAGTAAGAGCTGTGCAGGGTCTGCAGGCAGTTTTTTTGTACAAAAGCTGTTTAAATAGTGCATACAACTTTAGTCCTGTTCGGTGTCAGTAGAAGTTTTCATTGCGGTACACAGACATTTGGTATCCTTTTAAGAAGCCGACATACAGGTGTTTGTTATGCTTCAGCTTTTCTTAGTAACACATTTTTTCTTCTGTAGAGCTTTGCCATGGAGAGTGACACTGAAGTACACGATGCAAGCAGTTTTTCCTGAGAGCAGATTGATTGGTTTTTGGGGTTTATTTGAGCTGTTCATTCTGACTGTTGTGTTTGGATTCGTAGATAATTGCAGATGCTGCTGCAGGAAAACTTGTTACTACGATAACAATCCGTTCGTTTGCTCATCCAGGCTTATCTGCTTGTCAGTCTTCAGTGGCTTTAAAGGCCCTTCCCAGCCATTCACCTATGCTAATATTTTAAGTTATCCAGACCAAGATGTAGAAGTATCTTGTGCCATGGGTGAGCAGTGTTTCAGACTTGCATTAGAGGTCATCTGTTTAGTTGCAATTTTGTCCTTAATTGTATATGTGAAGGCCTGTCATCCTTACATATTTATATTATTCAATCTGCACTTCTTCACTCTGTGTGCCATACATTTTTAATCCTCCATTTCTTAGAAACCCTAGAACTGCTTTTGCAGATGCTGTCAGGTGTCTGTTACCCAAACTAAATTCCATTTCGCCACCCATGGTGCCTTAGTTATTCCTTCCACTTGAGACAGGTGGGTCCTAGCCATCCCAGATTTCAGTTTTGAAGTTAGGTTCATGGCCAAATAAGGATGGAAGTGAGCATATGTAGGAGAACTCCTCCCTTTGCTTGATTTTGTAATAGTTTGCATGGCTTTTATGTATTCTTCTGTGTGTGTGTGTGTGTGTGTGTGTGTGTGTGTGTGTGTGTGTGTGTGTGTGTGTGTGTGTGTGTGTGTGTGTGTGTGTGTGTGTGTGTGTGTGCGCGCGCGTGTGTGTGTGGAGATATATAACATTAAATAGCTTACAGAAGAAAAAAACACATGGACAAAAAGATTAAAAAAAAACCCTGGCAAGCTGGAGTCTTCATTGTCTTTTTTTTTAATTTTTTTAAACATGCTGGCCGATGAAGCCAAACCTAATTAGTTGTAGAGTTGACATGTTTCACCCTTTCTATGGACTCATCAGTACAGCATAAGTGGATAGTTTAACCATTTTCCAAAAACACTCAGCTTATTGACAAAACTTTGTCTGTAGCAGTAGGGTGAATGGAAAATACCCCCTCTACAAAAAAAGCAACAAAGCAAGTAGTAAAAAGGTTACAAAGAAAGAAAAAAACACATAAGCTAATACATAAAAAAACACCTTGCAAACCAGAGTCTTCACTGTATGATAACCCAGATCTCCTTGAAGGAGGCACACTGGAAATATTCAGTCATATGTGCACATACCTGCAGACACACTGCTTTTTGCCCTAGCCTCTTCCTTATTAGAAGAGTCTGTCATCCCTTTGATTTCTTGCTCTCCATCAATACCTGATGTGGTATTGATCTGCTAATTGCTGTGTTTGACTCTTCCATTTCTGGTGGGGCCAGTCATTAACCTGAATCCATTCTTCACCATGAGTCACTGGCGTTGCATTGGGACAGCTTTTGCAAACTTGGAAGAGAAAAATGCAAGTAGCATCTGTACTGTTCTGTATAAAGTAGTACATTATTTTGTAGTTTATATGATGTTGAGCAAGCAAAAGCCAGATGGATTCATTGGAAACACCCTTATTAATATTAGCTCAACCCTGTATCAGTGTGTCTGCCATCTTGTGATTTTTTTTTTTTAAGTTTACCAGCTTTGCACTTCTGCTGCTTATTATACATTTAGAGTAACTCTGTATTCAAATGCCGCTGTGGTACAGTGGTAGCGTTGTTACCTCACAGCAAGAGGTTCTCCCGTTCGATTCTCGGCTTGGCTTGGGAGTGCCTTCTGTGTGGAGTCTGCATTTCCTGCCCGTGGTTGGGTAGCATTCAAAAAACATGCTTGCGTAAATGGGCGTGCCTTCGTTGAAGGTTGGGCGTCGAGCTGGCACCTTGGTGATTCGTAAAAATCTACTGCCAATCATTAGCGGGAAAAAGCCAAAAGACAAACAACAAGTAACTCTATATTCCATGAATTTCTCCATGGCAGCTTTATTCTTATTAAAATGAGTACTGCAGCTTTACGTAGGATAAACAAAAGAATTCCGTTGGGTCAGCTGTGGGTCACAACTCCTCAGTATGTACAGATTCATGGGAGTGATGTGTAGTTATCACAGTGATGCTGGGCTATAGCTAATTCTTTGTAATATCATTATGCACATTTCTTACAATTTCTTTTTTTGCATTCTTTTGTTTGGGAAATGCTTGCTAAAGTTGCAACTTGTAAGTTCAGCAAGATTACTGACTGGCTTAAGTTACGGTGATTAAGATGTGGTTTCCGTCTGTTACTCAGTTTTTTGGTATTTATACTTGTTTGCTGACACCTAGGTTGTACTGCATTCCAAACTACTCTGCTGTAATGTCATGTTACCCCCACTATCCTAACTGCCCTCAATTCTTTTTGTTAATGTGGTAGTTTAACAAGTAAAAATACCCAATAGGTGGGCATTACTAGAGAATGACAAACTTCCCAGAGGTGTTCTGGAACCTTGTGCTGATGGTGGAGGGTCTTTTTGTCTCTGTAATAATCTGCAGTAATGTCCATACTTCAGGTATTGTTATGCTTAGTAAATGAGCTACCTGTATCATTTCTTTAAATGTTTTTATTGTAAATGCATTTATTTTGATGTTAAGTAGTTGTTCCGTTGTTTATGTTATGTAGCCTGAAATCATTTAACAGCAGCTGATCGGGTAACTAGATATAGCAAATTTTGTTGTCATCCACATGACTGGTACTGTGGCTCCCCTTCCTGCAGTCAGTTGACCGATTTGTTCCTTCATTGGGATAAGAACCCCCTGACCCATTTGTACCCTTGCATAGGTGGAAGTCCTGTGTTAGGGAGCAGGCCAGTCTACAAGTTCTGTAGACATGTCTTATCCCCATCCCCTGCCTTGCAAGCTCTTCTTATAGCTGCCTGAGAAGGTGCATGTACACTTTCTGTGCATGCTCAACCTTCCAACCAGGTGACACATCACTTGCAGTGCAGACATGCTAGACTCGTTGTGCTGTGGTGATATATCCCTATTCCAGTAGGTATCACCAGTGCAGCAAGCCAAGCTTCCTGCGTCCTTCCAGGATGGGTGAGGCAGTGTCAGCTATTGATTGCCTCCCACTCTTGCCCGGTCCCTCCAGTGCTCATGCTGCCAATCAAACACTGTTTGTCTGGAGTGCAGTCTGGGCTTTATTTCTTTGTACCACAGGGCCAGGTAGATAAAGCATATTCTTGAGTGAGTAGATCATCTGTTTGAAAAACATGTTAATGCTGAAATTTGTCTAACACATTTGTTAACAAAAAAATGTAGGTTTATAGGCAATTAGTAGTCTAACAACCCTATGAAATGTAAATAACATAAACTACAGTGCTTAACACTGTAGCAGAGTTTTTGTCTCGAAGGCATTATTTCTCACAAAGTAATGTGCATATAAAGGAGTATTGCATGTACTGTTTGCATTGAAAAGGTAGTTTTATGTTTCATAGTTTCATAGTATAGTACTAGGCTATCTGCTCTGGGGCATTTGTAAGCCTAGCCATAGTGATGTGGCTTTTGCCACCCCATGAAATGGTACAAACAATGTACAGAATAAATTTAGAATACTGTGCCCCTGTCTAGCAGTGACACAGATGTGACCCCTGGGGTAAACTTACGATCTCCTATCCACTCATCAATATTTCTCTTGAAGAGAGTCAGTGAGGGGCTCTGCCTAATACAAACTGGGATCTTGTTCCAAAGCATAGGAAGCCTCTGGGTTATGAATCTATCCCTCCAGCATGTCCTATTCATACTTGTGCTGAGGTTTAAGTCTTTAGCTCTCGTTCCCTCTGATTTTTTTTATTAATATTGAGGTTATAACATTATTATCATTTTGCTGTCTGAAAACAGAGACAAAAGTTGTTCAGCAGTGTCTAGTGCCTTTTACTTTGTATTTCTGCTTCAGAATTCAGTCTTATGTTAGAATAAAGTATTCAACATTTCAGGCAGTGAACAATTTTCAAACAAGCATTATCAGTGCAGCCTGATTAGAAAATGCAGACAACATCAAGTTGTCTAAACTGATATGTACACTCATTATGCACAGCATCAGCCGTTCAAAACATTTACTATAGTTCAAACTGTATGCTGCAGTACCATTATAAACTATGGACATTAGGCACTTTTAACAGCACATTCAAATAAAAGTATTAATGCAATTTAAGTACATTTAATTTAGCGTAACTACATATTGTGTACTTAAATCAATCAGACATATGCTTCTCAAAATTTAATTTGTCACATTAAAGTAGTAAGCCAATGGCACAAATATGTAGTATTAGAAAAAAAGTAAATTAAGCACATTTCTATACCTTCCATCACAGTAACAGGAAATTATGAACGGCATATGTGCTTCAAAACTGAGTATCCCCAGTGCATTAAAGTTGCAGGTATGCTCTCCAAGCAAGAGAGTTATTGTGTCTTTTGGCTTTTCCCGGTTAGGGGTCGCCACAGCGGAACTCCGGTCCGCTAATGATTGGTAGTTGATTTTTACGTGCCGAGTTACCATCCCTGACGCACAACCTTCAATGAAGGTATGCCCATTCATGCATGTCTCCACGCAGAAGACGCTCTAGCTGAGAATCGAACTGGACAGCATCTTACTGTGAGGCGACAACGCTACCGCAGCACCACCAGTATATAACCAAAATAAATATGAGGATTGCAAACCAAAAACTGCCAAAAACAAAGACTGCAGTTCAGAAAGCTGCTGTAAACATTATTATTCTTTTTGTACCTGTAAAACTGTTTACCCTTCTTCAAGTCTTTGATCGTTGATGTATTAAAACAATTCCCTTCACCAAAATGTAACTCTTATACAAATTAGATTTATTGTTCATATAATAGTAAACCACCAAATAAATGGAATTTTCACTATAACTATGTCCCAAGCCTCTCAAACTAATAAATTCACACCAGAAACAAACTAACCTCTGAAATGCTGAACCCTGTAAACAAATAGATCAAAACAGTGTATTTCAGTAGTATTAGCCTTTACACAAAGATTGCAGGTGATATAATCCCAATCTTGGACCAGTAATGCAGAGCCAAACTAGAGGCTCACCCACCAAAATATGTCCATTTGACCTTCTCATGGATCAAAGTACTATAATCCCACTCAGTAATTGGTACTAGCAACTAATCTCACACATAACATCAGAGTAACCCAGCAATCCCCAATTCTTTGAAGGGACTGAAAAAACTGTGTAACGAATGCAAACAGCCTAAGCAATAAAAGGACATTCTAGACACTAGATGTCAGCCATAAACCCTGTCATGCTTGGAATCACAGAAACCTGGGTTAGATATCACTTGTTCTTCCTCTTTCACAAAAGATAATTACGATGTATTTTACAATAAATGATCATGCCAAAATCAAGTGGCAATGTTGTTCCACTAATAAAGGAAACTCTCAAAAATTGCTTGAAAATTTAATTTCATGTAGCAACAGAGCAAGTAAAATAAAATTCTCCTAATTGGCTAGCTATACAGCTGCTCATAGAAGGTCACAATTAATTGCTTACAATAATAGGCTATATCTCCCAAACATGCTACTTTTGAACTATTTAAAAATACAACACTTCATATGTTCAGCTATGCTCAAAAGGTAGTCTTGTAATCTTAGGAGACTTCATCACCAGTTTCCTTTGGCCACACCCAGGCAAACATTATCTTGCTATAAATTTCCTAACAGAATTAATCTGGAGCGTTTCTCCCCGGGCCTCCACTGAAAATTGGCTTTGTCCTAGTCGGACTTTCCCCGTCAGCAAAGGTTAAATAAATAAATAAATAAAATTAGTCAAAACCCCAATCAGACCAAATGCAAGAACTTGAAATAGCACTTTAACAGACCCCCTTATAACCAATATTTCATACCACTGCAGACTAGTTGAAATAATGTCCAACATATCTGATGACCACTTCTCTCTTGTTGCAGCAGAATCAAAGGTAAAAGATGTCCCTGCACAGACAAAAAACTTAAAGACATAATGAAACAAAAGGATTGTGTGCGAAGTAGCTAGAAAATAATGTACAACCCTGTTGACCATTGTCCAGACTCCACACGGCAAATGCCAAGTACAAATTAGGAAAACAAAAAACGCATATGCCCCTGAAATGAGCAAACTGTTGTGCTATCAGCCAAACTAGGGATCGCATTATTCATGGCCACACCCTAATAAAGAAATTAAGATTTTATGCCACTCTGCAGAAATGTAAATTACTAAATGCAAGTCAACTCAAACATGTAGCATAAACCTTAGCTCACTTTCTGTATCAGCTGCCAGTGATTTTGGTCCCTGTTATTAGCTCCCAAATTCTCTTTCTAAACAACCTCCTCCAAAACCATTCCTTCCTTATATTTACAGAGAAACTTAAAACAAAAATCAAGTCAAACCCTTACTCAATCCATCCAATTTTTCTTTTTGTGGCTTCACCATACATGTGCAAACCATTACATAGAGTGGGTAATGTAGAAAGTAGTAACTATGAGTCTAAAAATATTTGTTAAGCAGAATGTACACTAAAGTGTTTTTTTACAATATTTTACATCATATTAATAGTATGTGTACCTTTAGGAAAAATACATTGTATGTTATGTTTAACTTTTCATTCCAAATGCCAGTTTATTGCATATGTGGGCTGTGAACTAAAAATAAACAATCAGAAGCTGATCAGAAAATGCCAAATATATGACAGTATATAAGCAGTTATCGGAATGCTCATAGCATACCAATTCAGCTGTTGAAGATTTCAGTTTAGTGTAAACTGTGAGCTAAAGTAGACATTTTAAGTGCTGCTAAGTACATGCTAGTAATGTGTACAGTAGGGAGTTTTTGTAAATGCTTCCAGAGTTACTGAAAAATATATTTGTTTTACATTTACTTACTGGGAAAGTCTGACTGGACACAGGTCCTTTTTCAGCGGACGCCCGGGGAGAACAGCTCCACATTTACTTAATGAATCATAGAACAATGTTACAATAGTATTTGGGAGAATACAATATAATACAGAGGAAGAGCAAGCAATACAAAAAATAGCAGGTAATACAAAATAATACAAGAGAGTACAGTGTTAAACAAAGAGAGTGAAAGACTATAAATTACATGAAGAGGTAGTAGTATATATGCGACCAACATGTCATGGATAATATGTCATATACTGGAAAATAACTGTGAGGTTTTAATAATTCTGTTCTGTATTAATCCAGGATATAAGCAGGCAGTGGAGAAGAGAGAGTTTATAAGAACACAGTTGGAGATAGAGAGAATACATAAGTCATTATACAGGAGAGATAATTGTGCTCAAATATAATACAGTAGCCAGTTCCAGTTTCAAGGCCTGGGACAGACATTCAAAATGGGTTGTTGGCTGCTGTGGAAGGAAAATTGGGCTATCATGTAAGGTTACAGGGACAAAGCCAGGAATTTGAAAGATGTATTCTTAGTAGCTTTTTGAATTGTGGGATAGAGCAGTTGGAGATAAGAGAGCTTGGGAGTTTATTCCATAATTTGGAAATGTAGTATGAAAATAGTGATTCACCAGCTGTGTTGTTTGCTCTGGAGACCAGTAGGAGGGATTTTCTGAAAGAGTAGAGATATCTAGAGGAGTTGCATGGCTGTAAGAGGTTATGGAGCGCAGGAGTTGTGTCTGGCTGATGGAGGATTTTGTTAGCGAAGGTAAGTTGATTAAAGTGCAGTAATTGTGGAAGTTCAAGCCAGTTTAGTTGTCTGTGACGTTCAGTGATGGGATCTATAAGAAGCACCGGTTGCAAATTTGGTTATCTTATTGTAGCAAGATTCAAGTTTGGTGAGGTCTGTTTTACGAAGGTTGGTTAGTACTGGGGAGGCATATAAGAGAGTAGGTAGGAAGTGTGTTTGGGCAATGGTGAATTTAGTATTCTTGGTTAGGAATTTATTGTTCCTGTATAGGAGACCAAGTTTCTTGTGGACTTTTTAAATGGTTTGGGCAATATGTATATCAAATTTCAAATTGTTGTCTGTTTCAACACCTAGCAGTTTTGTGTGGGTTGAGGGGGGGTAATAATGATAGTATTGTTTTTGGATAAGATCCTGAAAGGTGGGGAGGAGTGTTTTGTCTTGGAAGGGGGTTTTGCCTGGATGAAAGAGTTTTGTTTTATTTGGGTTAAGAATGAGGTGGGAGTTAGTGAGCCAGTTTTCAGCCAATAGAAAAGATTCCTGGGTGTGTTTGTGGAGTGTATATATATATATATATATATATATATATATATATATATATATATATATATATATATATATACACACACACACACACACACACACACACACACACACACACACACACACACAAACAAACTGTGCGTGTATGAGTACCTCATGCTGGATTTCCAGTGATTTTTTTGGTTTATGGTTCCTAGCCTATCAATCTGCCCACTCTTGCAAGTTTCGTCAATAGCCAGACAAATAAGAGGTCAGAATCAAACCCTGTACCTTGTATTTGTCCAATAAGGAGCTTAACGATTATCCTAACCTCATCCCCACTTTTTATGTTACATATTTTTGTATGTTTTACGGAATTTTAGGTAGCTGATATGTTGTAATATTGAACTTATTTCCCCCTAGTCGACATTAAAAGGGGCTATTACTGTAAATAAATAATCAAATGCCACTTTTTTCTGGTGTTTCTATTTTTAGATAACCATGGTGTTCTATCTCTAAAAAAACTAAGGATTTTTTTTTCAAAGAAAAACATGGTAGCTGCTTGGGTATTTTTTTATAACATGTGGGTTTAACACAGGAAATATATTGTATTGTATTTTAGAAGCTCCTACCAGTTTAAGATAGAACTGACCAGGTTAGCACAGTGGTTCACAGAATCTTATTTTTATTTATTTGGTTAGTTAGTTTTCATTTTCCTTGGCTATCCATGCTAGTCGTGGAGCCCTGCCCCCCTGTCTGCTCTTTGAGGTTATTCATTCCCCTGAGTAAGAACCCTATGGTCCATTTATTCCCATGGCTGGGAGCCAGTGTAGGCGAGAGTGGGAGCTGGAGTTATCCTTTGCATGCTGGGAGACTGGGGTTTTCTGTATAAGCCCTAACCTCCCTTGCATTCATCTGGTCATGTGTGCAATCTGACTTTGTAATGCGTATCCCCATCGCCATGTGCAATACAGTCAATAGGAGGGAGGGTACAAAGAAGAAAGATTTGAATCCGTGACAGTGGCATGCACAGAAGTGGTAACCATTTACTTTGTACTGAGTTTAAACTAACTATTAAGCATCTACTGATGTACACAGTCCAGCTAATTAGCTATGGAATCTAGTTTCAACAGAGAATCCTGAGAGAAGGAGAGGTAGAGCTGCATGCCAGATCAACATTGATACTGCCAAGCCTCAACCCTTGATAAGATCTTCCTTAGGGAGCTAATACTCTATGACTAGAACCAGACAGAATTAACATGTGAAACATCTCTCTAAGAGTGCACTGAGAGGCAGGAGGCAAACCGGTTTAGGACAGCAACTGCGAATCACAGTAATGACCTGTAAAACCCAACAGTATTCCATGATAATCTTGGCCAGAAGCAGACTTTACATCAGGGAGGACCAAAACTGAATAATGCATTCGATATTGCTCAACGATGAAATCTTTAATACCCTAATGAAGGCAGTGTGAATTCTATGGTGGGCCTGAGAACAAGACTGATGTGGACGATTTTAATTGTGTTCTTTATAATAGTAGTAAAGTTGCAGGTAAACCACCTTCTCAAGAACATTATCAACAATGGACAGGTTTGAGATATAATGGTAACTGCCTAGGTTATCTGGATCCAGTGAAGACTTCTTAATAACCAGGGTTACTAAGGCCTTTTTTAAAGACACAGAAGGACACGTGATTTAGAAGTGGACATGGCAGTTCTAAACATGACCAGTCTAAGTAACTTCATATAGAAAATTACCAGGTAAATACATTGTGTCAAGACCACATGGTGACTGCTAAATAACTTTAATCAAGAAAATTAATTCAAAGTGGTTGGGTAAGGCAGGCGTATTCTAGTATCCAGCTTGAACATCATCTGGACCGCCATTTTTCCCAAACAGAGCTGTAAGTTGCACTTTACTTGATGGTGGGAAAATGAGCTGTGAAAATGTAAGCAACAAGCTCAAATTCCTCAGCTGATAAGGACTTCTGAGCAGAGAGAAGAGCTGGCCACTTATCCTTTCAACCAAACAGAAGAGTACAGATGGTCAGTTTGATATAGTAGAAAACTCCCTGAGCAAAAAGGAGTTTTTTTAGAGAGATCCCCAAATGGTAATAGTCACAATACTAAAACAGACCAGTCTTGCCTTCTAGTGAGTTAGTGTAGTGATAACCGTGCTCAAGCCCATGTCCTGTAAGGAAAATGGAGCTCTCAGTTAAGTTATAGCTCAGAAATTCTGACTGAATTGGGATTACAAGACATGCGGCTACACAAAGAAAGTGGTCACAGTCATCTTTTAGACAAAGACAAGTTTGTGAGGGTCACTTGCACTGGACTCCACAAAGAACTGATGCAGTAGAGGACTGAAAACATGGGGGTAGCTAATCTGTAATTGCTTCGTTACACCTGTTCACAGTCAGGGAAGGTACTCAGAGGAGTAGCAGCTAGAGTAATTTTTCTATCTGGAAATGCATTAGGCACAAACTCATTGATTCGTTGAGGAGACAGACCATTGTCTTCCATATAAAGGGTAATGTCACTGTGGAAGAATTATTCATGTACTAATATAGAAGGCAAGTAGGTTATGTCCCAGAGCCAGTTCCTTTGTTAAGATATTGTCATAGCATGGAGTGTATGTTGGAAACACTGTTGTACCTCACTCTGTGTTGTTTTCCTACGACATAATGAGCACATTAAGCAATATGGAAGACTTGAGGTAGCAGTGCTAATTGGAATGTGAAATAGAACTAAATGTGAGTTACTTCAAGTTATAAAAATCTGAAATGGCTTCTGTGAGCTTATACCAGGGGTCTGCAACCTGCGGCTCTGGAGCCGCATGCGGCTCTTCCTCCCTTCTGCAGTGGCTCCCTGTGGCTTTGAAAAATAATGGCCACTCTGCCACATAACACACACACACACACACACACACACACACACAGAGTGATCGAGTGACGGATTTGAAATATTGCTCTTAGAAACTTGCTAGAATAACATGGTTTCTGTTACCATGCATTCCGCACACACTAAGAATGATAGAGCAATCCCCTGGCAGCAGCAACATCTCTTGAAAGGTTTCTATACCTGTCCACCATACCTCTAAAACTCTTACCACAGGAACTCTGGACACAGCCACAAATAAAGGGGGAAGAAAGGAAGAAAAATAGTGACAGATTTTAAATATTGCTGTTATAAATTAATAATAGTTTCTGTTAACATGCATTTTCCACACACACACACACACACACACACACACACACACACACACACACACACAAGATTACCTTCCAACTGTACATTTTTTTGCAGAATGTCCTGATTTTTGCCTCATATTTTGGTCTGTTTCTCATAAAATTGTGTTTTTTTTCTGTCAAATCATTGAGGGCTGAAGTCAGAAAATATAGACAGACATTTGAGTTTCATACTTTAGAAAATTCATGTTAATGCAAAACCTGTTATTTTATCAACTTTCTAAGTTTGTAACAGCAATATTTAAAAAGTATCCCTAGTTTTGGACCTTTGTCCTCCCATTATTTATGGCTTTGTCCAGATTTCTTGCAAGAGGTTGAGAGGTATGAGACACACACACACACACACAGACTGAGCGATCCCAACAAAGGAGCAAAAATAGGGATGGATTTTAAATACTGCTCTTATAGACATAGTTCTTTTATATATAGTATAATAATTATATATATAAAACTTTATATGTTGTGTTATCTTCATTTTAGGGGTCGAATAGGTTTTGTGGCTCCAGATGAACTTTATTTGATGGGAGAAGGGCCAACATGGCTCTTTTGATAGTGAAAGTTGCAGACTCCTGGCTTATATTTTGGTCAGTGATTAAGTTGATTTCAGCATAAGCTTATCAGTTGCCTTGAATTTGTGCTATGTACTTATCGGGTATCTTCCAAAATTAATTTCAGTGAAAGGGAACACACACTGTTACATTTCTGTAGGCTGCACTTCATTTATTGTAGAATGGATGAAAAGTTAGAATTGTAGGGCTCCAAGTCATCAGACATCTGAAATAAAAAGTAGGATTTACAGAATATGAAATTAACAGTCAAATTATTTCAAAACGCAGTCTTATAGTTTTCAAAGGATTATGAAAAAACATAGGCAAAAATGTTACTTTACAGAATCCAAGGAGATAAGTTGAACACATTATCCATAGCAACATCTATTTTATTTGTGAGAGAAATGAATGAATCATATTTAATATTTATTTTTTGTTATTCTCTACTTCAGAAAGTAAATAGTGCTTGCTTGTTGTGAAACATGACCTACGCTATTTGCAAAAGAACAACTTATCATTTCTTTTACTGTTGTTTTTATTATTAATTTATATTTTTGTGTGTATGCAGCATAAGTTTTGCTGTTTTAAATCATTGTATTTTCTCAGTAGAGTTCAATGGGCAGGGTCGTAATGGAGCTGTGACATTTTGCAGTTGCATATTATACAAATAGAGAAGACACTAAACAAAGGTTTTATTAATGCATTGCTTGGCAACTGTGAAAACTGCTGGCTAATATACTTTAAACAGTTGTAAAAATAGCTGTCGAATGACAGTACTTTCTGACAGCTGTCAAAAAAAGTGTTCTCAAATTCTGGGATTTGAAAAGTATTTTGACAGCCGTTGAATACGTTTTCAGGCTATGGCATTTGCCGGCTATGTTAACAGCTGTCAAAGAACTATCAAAGTATGGTAGTTGTATCTATCAGATTGATGGCATGATCACCATTATAAGGCGCTTCAAAACAGAATGAATTGATTAACAGCCTGTTTGCAAGTTGTAATGTGCATCCCCGTTTTTATTGAGCATTATATAATAGCAACAACCCGAAGTGAAAGTTTGACAATTCAGATTTAATTATTCAGGATCACCATTTTATTTATTTATTTATTTATTTTACATTTGTTCACCGTGATAGTCTGTCTGGTGTGAGCCCATTTTCAGCGGAGGCCCGGTGAGAAAAGCTCCAATAAAACAAGAACAACAGGTACAGTGTCTGTTTTACATAGAATTTAACATAAATATTTTGAGACAACAAAGAAAGTATAATATACAATAGGCACTTTAGTGAAACTGAGAAAGTTATTGCAATATAGTAAAGTCGTATATATCTATATTTTTTTGTTTTGAAGGCAGGGGTCCATCTTCAGTTGAGCATTTGAGTATACTTTAGTGTACATATGTATAGTAGGTAGCTGATAGCTGTTCTTAACAAGTGGGAGTGGGGTATACATGGAAACTATAAAATTTAGAGGATGAAATTTGATGTGGGCTTATTATTTTCTAAAACACTATAACATTTTTGTAAGGCTAAATCTCCCAGTGCCAGCTTTGTTGCTGTCGTATATTGAGATTCCGTTAATGTTAACATTACAAATTGTCTACAGATACAAATGGTTTTGATATGTGATGAAATGACTGAAACAATTTTCCAACCAAACAATATTTTTCGTTATACTGACATTTTAAAAGGCAATTAAAACGAAGCTTGCACCAAGGGAAAAGGTATTTGGATGGAAAACAAGAAGCATAGTTTATCAAATCACACTTCCATATATCATGTTTTGTTGAGTTGACCTGAAGTCACTGACTATGTAATTATGCCATTTACTTGTAGTTGCTGACCACTTGAGAGAAATTGCATTTGGAGGCTGCAATGTGACACTTTAAGATTTTGTAATGAGCACTGTTCCTGAGTGTGTTCATTTCTGATATCAGAAGTGCGCTCCTGTCTTATGGCAGTTGGTGGATAGTTCTGAAGGTATATTGGATGATTTTTACCAGCTACGTCGCCTGGCTGTATATTGGGCTGGCATTCAGAATGGTTGGTTGAATGGTGGTATAGAAACATGACATTGAAAATGCAACCACAGAGAGAAAATAATTTAAAAATAGAGAGAGTGGTAGGACAGCAGATCTCTTCGTATGGGTGTTTACACCTTGATGTTTCTTTTGGGAAGTTGTTAACTTCTTTGTATTTTTAAGTCTTTCCAATCAAATTTTGTTTCAAAATGTCTACAGGCCTTACTGATAGGAAGCAGAACATGCTGTCTCATTCTGCAGGAGATTAAGAATTCATCAAACATTGGTGTCTTGCTGTACAGGAGATTAAAGCTCTATTTTAGCACTTTGTGCTGTTCTGGAAAATTAATTTGTATAAAAATCTTGGCTGGGATCTTTTCATAGGACAGTAATAAAACTGGTGCATGATCTATTGCACAAACCATCTGAAAACATAAACCTGAAGAAAGGATGATATAGTGGAAATTTTTTAGCATGTCAGAAGAAACAGCAGATTTCGTGATGAAGGTATCTTCCAGGAAAAGAGGTTCACAGGATTCAAGAGAGCAAAGCATCAGTTGAATATAGAGGAAGTGTAGTGAATGCATGTAACAGGGTCTCAAATGGTGAAGAAATTCAAGGATACATAAGATCTAAACTAGTTATTGGAGGTTAACGGGACTCTGCATATTATACTGTTGATGTTGAAGTAATCTGGCAAACTAGTTAGGCCAAGTGGTCTTTACTCATTGTCAGGATCTCTATTTCACAATTTCAGAACAGTGTGCAGCACTACATTCAGCCGTTTTCCTGCCAGAGCAGGGCAGTCTCTTGTACTGATGTGTTCCATTTCTTCATTTTAGGCCTGTACTAATAATACCACTATTAAATGTAAACAGGAATTCACAGGCACCGGCTTGTGCTTCTTTCCTGCTGAATTTGAATTAAAATTTGCCAATCAAGATTAGGGTTGCCACCTTTTCAAATGCCCAAAGTGGGAAAATTGTGGTATAAACATCAGATTTTGCAGGCCAAAATGTACCCACGGCCAGTACAAAGGACAGAACTTAACTTTTTTTGCCTAAATAAAAGCTTATTCTTGTAGAATTTTAGTTGCTTATTCTATGTCTGATAACATTTAGGTGCTTCAGATACAGAATAACTGTTTTATGCAACTATTGCATAAAATATAGGAAATAATTTTGCCCTAAAATCTCAGGATATCGGCCATTTTTACAATTTTATGTAGGACGCAACTGCCCAAAGAGGGACTGTCCCTCGCAAAGTGGGACAGGTGGTAACCCTAATCAAGATGTGAACAGCTGCTGTTGCCACTGTAGTCTTATACTCAGAATGTGTTTAAAAATTCTGACTTGTGTTCCTTATTTTCCTGTGAATGCTTTCCATGATGTCTTGTAAGAGTAGTTATTCACAGCATGAATTTTCATTATGCATTTTTTATAGTGTAAGAGTTCCCAGATTTTCTCTTTTGCCTCATTGTTATATCATGGCATTATCTGCCTTTCATGTCTCTCTTCATAGTCTCAGCCCATCATAGTCCATAGTTATTGCTTGGGTCTCGTTTCTTCATTTGTTCTCTGCTGTAGTAACTCCTTGATGTTCTGTGTAATGTTATAAAATAAGCTGCTAGATCTTAAAGACAGCTTCTTGCAGCAGGGATCATTATCCACCCCCCAGTTACTGAATGGGTTCTGATAGCTTCCTTAAATTATCTCCATTATTATATTTTCAAATTGTGTCTGTTATGCTAGAAGACTAGAGGAAGTATGGAAAGAGTGACTTACAGTATCTCTTGAAGTGTGACAGCTCACCACTGTGGTTGTTAGCTTGATTTTAAACATCAGATCCTTTTGCTGGCAGATTAGGCAGTGGAGCCTTTCTGTCTATGACTGGTAAATCTGGCCTTTGGTATTGATTGCATTATAAATGCTTATGCATTTAAAGCCATTGTGTTTAACACTTCCATTTTTCTGGAGTCCCATGATACCTCTTTAAGGGAGATTGATAGAGAACCACACATCTAGTGGTAACCCGGCAGCTGTATGTCAAATAACTGTTGATTTCTACACTGTGTGGCTGATAAATTCTTGAAATTATGGTTTATGTCACTTAGTTTGCTAGCAGATGCAGTTATACAATATGTTGTGCAGACTTTAATGGGAAATATAAGTAATGTTCTAGTTCTTCATCAGGTTTATAAAGCACATAGTTCCCTTGTATGAAAATGTGAAAATGAAATTGATAATGGTGCCTGTATTGTTTTGAATCATTATTTTCAGGTAGTTTCTGTTATTTCAGTAGTTTGAAATACTGAAAACATTGGTAAAATAAGTGCAAGCTATATTCAGTGCTCCAGTGACTTAAGTACAAACAGCGTTTGAATTCACATAGGGGATCTCAGTTGGAGTGGATGTGCATCAGTATTCAGCTTTAAGCCCACTTCTGTTAATAGTGGTGATAAACTGCATCAACAGAGCAGCAGGTGAAAAAAGCTGCCGTATGCAGACTTTGTGGCATTGCATGTAGACTCTCAAATTTAACTTCAACAAATGATAGGCAAATGAAACGCAAGTGTTCACAGGTTATGGTTAGACTAAGGGTTTGTGATCTTGGCAGGAAATAAAATAAATCAGAATGGCTAATGTATGGCAGAAAGATGACAAAGAAACTGAAAAGGAAGGTGTACAAAGCAATGGTCTGATCGGTGCTTCTGTATGGTACAGAAACCTGGGCAGTGAAGGCAAAGCAGCTCAGGAAGCTTGATGTGGTGATGTAGTGGCAGTGAAGTGCTTGAGATGGCCAGTGAGATGCACATTGTGAGACAGATGAAGAAAGAAGGACATCAGAACTGAAGCCAATGTAGTCCTAGTTACAGACAAAGTCAAGAACATACTATGATGATTTGGTCATGTGGGAAAGCAGAAAATGGTTTGATAAAAGCAGATTTAGGACATGGGAAGAAAACAAGAGAAGACAAAAATGTGCAGTCAAGATTTGGATCAACTATATAAGATCTGTGACATTCGAGCACAACTGAAGGAGAAATTAGGAGAGTTGCACTGAATCAAGAGAGGTAGTCGCAGTTGATGCGACTCCCCTGCCCCATGTAAAAATTATGAAAAAGGGTATTCCCAATGAACAATGATTTATTACTTGTGAATAGTAAAGAGCAGATCAAAAAGCAGAACACTTGTTATTTGTGACCACTTTCTTTACAGAAAATGATAAATGCAAGCTGCTAATAATTATAGAAGGTACAATGCTTGTGATATTTAATACAATTTACTATAATGGAAAAATGTAGTCGTCTGCCTGAAGTACAGAAACGGGCAAAGAAAGTAAATTGGCATGTTGCTGTCTTCCACATGCTTTAATAAAAGGAAGACTAGGTGACAAATGTCTTGTGGCTGAGGACTGCAGATGAGTGCTAGGTGTAGAGTGTGTACCACCTGAACTTTGGCATCCGCAGTCAGTATGGAGAGCCTGAGCCGGACATGTGGTTTTGACTTCTACATCAAAGGGTTAAAGATGTGCAGTGATAGGCTTGATTAACCAGTAGGAAGATCAGAATGGAGTTTCACATTCTAGGTTCTGAATGAGCAGCTGCCTGCTTTGCAGTTGTGAGTAAATATGTGCAGGTGGGTGATGATGAACTGACTTTTTGATTTAAGAAGTTCTTTTTTATGTTTTTATGGCAGGTACATTGTAGGAAAGTTCATTAGAGATTGTCCCATACTGTGATACGTGAAGTACTTTTGAAAATTGAAGAGCTGTCATAGCTGCACATAGCAGTCTTTGTTTTAATTAGATAGGTAGGAGTGTAAACTGTTCTTATCATACTGACCCGCAGAGTATGCTAATATGCCAGCAGCTAATTTCTGAGGAGTGTCTTGCATACTCATGGGGTACAACATGACAGCAAGTGATCATAGTCATATGCCTAATAATCCTTATAATAAGAACACCCTCCCTTAACATAATACTATTTTAACTGACACAAGTCAGCTCTTGTTTTAGCTTACAATGGCTTTCATTAGTTTTGAATGTCTTCCTACAGCTCTTCTGATTAAACTTTACCTGTTTTTTCCCCTTGCCATCAGAAAATCTATGCTCTATGCTTAACTCCGTGTTAGGTTCATTGTTTTCTTTTATCATTTTTGATTATGCCGTCTGCGTGGAAAGTAGACATGTAGAGTGGTGACAAGCTTAATGCTCATGATGTCTGTACTGAAATTAGTATAATTAACTGCCACCAGCAATTCTCTTGCTTCTATTTGTTACAGTAAGCTTGAGATGAAAGCTCAGTATTCATTCTGACAATGTGAAAATATGTCACACCACCGAGCTTCAAAAATGCAAAACAAAAGGCAAGGCAGTGTGCTCGCAAAGCTTCTTTTCTGGCAAGAGTGGGAAATCTCTGTTTAATGGCATATATTATTTTTTAAATTTAACCCTGTTTGTCTGCCTTAACTTAACTTCATCAAAATACATATTATATAAAATCTGTGGTATAAAGGCATACTTGAGATTTTTAAATATTTATCTATCTAGATCATATAACAGTTGTGTGTTTATGTGTGTGTGCTTGCTTGCTGTAGTAAATACATTTAATTTCATGTATGAAATGCAGTAAATGTTAGGAAGCAAAAGTCCTTTCACCACTTCAAACAGATTGCTAGATATTTTCAGGTAGCAGTTGCATGCGTGCCTACATGCATTTGTGTGTGTATGTTTGTGTCCAGTACGTTTGCCACCTTTTCAAATGCCCAAAGTGGAACATTTTTAGTAAAAGTGTGAGATTTTGCAGGACAAAACATACCCACGGCCAGTGCAAAGTACAGAACTTCACTTTTTGCCAGAATAAAAGCTTATTTTTGTAGCATTTGAGTGCATAAGCTATTTCATATAACATTTATGTCTTTCAGATACAAAATGACTGTTTTATGCAGCTATTAAAGAAAAAGTAAGAAATATATTTTGTCTTAAAATCTCAGGACATTTGCCATTTTTTAGGTTTTTTTACAGGACACAACTGCCCAAAGTGGGACTGCCCCTCGCAGAGAGGGCAGATGGTAACCCTAGTGTCCACATCTGCATGTGTTGAATTATGACATTTTCTTGAAGACAGTGATCATTCCTGTTCTGGATTTTTCGAGCAGCAGGTTTTGTTGGGAATGCTAATTTTTTTATTCCAGTAAACATGGGCAGGAATAGAAACATTAAATAAATGAGATCACAGTTAATACTCAACAAAACATACTTTGACTATTTGTAAAAAAGCCTTACTTGTACATGCACATACGTACAGATGTGTATGTGTGTGTGTGTGTGTGTGTGTGTGTATATATATATATATATATATATATATATATATATATATATATATATATATATATATATATATATATATGGTTCCACTTTAAATCATCGAATGTTCAGAAAGTCGACGTTCTGATCATCGAGACCAGAACGTCGATGTTCAGAACATCGAAGGTTTAAAGTGGAAGTGCCAGGTAAGTGAAAGTGTAGAATTTTGGGTGTGTATGCAGGGCAGCAAGGTGCCCTGCATGTTGTGTGTGTGCCATGTTGGCATTGCAGGTAGGGTACGGGAGATTTCCCGTTTAGCACAACTGCATATAGCTGTAAATGGGAGATTTCCCTTACCCCATTGTACTGCGATCTTGGAGTTGGAATATTAAAGTAGGGGTGTGTGGGGGGCACAGCCCCCCACATGAGGGTGCAGGGGGGCGAAGCCCCCCTTTATAACATAGTTTTTGTAAGTTTTTTGGTAGTTATGTGGTTCATTTTGAACCTTCGATGTTCTGAACATCGATGTTCTGGTCTCTATGATCAGAACGTCGATGTTCTGAGCATTCGATAATTCACAGTGAATGTATATATATGCACACATACAGACACACACATACATATATAAATATATCTGTTACAGACAACTGGTTGAACATTCCAGTTGTCAAATGGAAAAAAAATGGTACAGGGTTATTTCTGTGCGAGGTTGTTGCCTCCAAATATTTCACTATTTCCTCAATCAAAGCTATATTTTATCATCAATAGAGCACTGCTGCAGTGGCCAGCCTTCATCTTGACCATCACCATCATGTTCTTCCTCCAAATTTGCTGGTCCAACGAAAATTTTGATTTTCTTTTGTCATTTAAAAGTTGAAATGTTCATACATTCAGTTTCCATTACCTGTGTGAAGGCTGCCAGCCCAGCTAGCTGGAATTTTGTAAATAATTCTATGTCATTTATGGATAGTAATATGATTTGTATGCTTGTCCTACAAATGTAAGAAGATTATATGTTATGTGTGTATTAAACTGCTGGTGCAGAAGTGTGTGTTAAACTGTGTTCTATACTGAGCTTCAGTAATGTAACCACAGTGTACCCTGCTGGAAAAAAACAGAGTTAACTTGCAAACTCTAAGAAAATAAGTGAATTGTTTACAATGGTGTTTATCTCACCTAGGAAACAGAATGTCTGCAGCTAGAAATTCTTTCTATTGTCTGGAAACAAAAATAATTACAGCTTTTAAAGGTAAAAGTATGTAACTGTTTTACGACTTCCAGTTCCAGGCAAGCTTTTGAGAGATAAGAATTTTTGACACAGAGGTGACAAATAATGATGTGATCAGAGATAACCCAGCAGAAATGTTTGATAGTAATTTAAGAACTACCTCAGAGAATGCGTCTGGGCATTTTGAATTTGTCTTTGGACTTAGAAACATCCTCTCACATCCTCTCATCAGCACTCCTCATCTATATTTGCCTTGCTCTGTAAGTAAGTTATTTAGAACATAGTTTCTCTTAGGGATAGATAGGAATATAGTAAGATTAGTCTAGATATTTTCTGTATTTATTTGAGACTGTCCTGCAATGTTGTTTTGAAGTATTTCCTGTGATTCTGAACTCTGTTGTCACTGTATTGAGTTATTGATTATTGTCTTGTTCTTTTATTATTTATTATTAAATATATTTAAACCTTTTAATTGTGGATGGTTTGTTTAGAGATATTTAAGCTCTTAGAGTACATGCATATGTATTTGGTGACACTGTATAGGCCACTCCTAAGTAGTCTTAGCCTTGGACACACTTACCATTTATAGAATAGTAACATTACACAGTAGAATTGGTCACCCTTTGGGAAGGGCCGTATAGTAGCTGATAAGAGTGGTTGGTGGCAGTTGGTGCTACCTTATAGTCTGGGCAGAAGGGGGCATAGCTAGTAAACTTATGTCAACCTTCCCCAGGCGTGTCTGTGTGTTTGTATATAAATCCAATCTCAAAGTGTGTGTGTGTGTGTGTGTGTGTGTGTGTGTGTGTGTGTGTGTGTGTGTGTGTGTGTGTGTGTGCGTCAGCTACTTGGGCAGGGACACAAAGCACTGGTTGGACAAAGAGGGTGCTGGAGGTTTTGGCTTGACCACTCGGCTGAGATCTTAGCCCTTTAGCTGTGCCAATGGGGAGACTTATTGGGGATGTGGATAAAGAGAGAGAAACCAGCCCCAGACTGACTGTGATCTCTGTGTGCTCTCAAGGGAAATTGTACTTTACTGTGTGTGTACTTCTCATCCTCCCCATGTGCACGTCCCTCACTGGTGCTAGTGATGAGGATTGAGGCTCCTTGATTAATGGGCCAGTGCAGGGGCGTCACAGCCTGCATCAAATTTCCTCACAATTTGGAGTGAACATGGGGGACATGCAGTGTTGTCCAGTACTAGTAAGTGAGTAAATAAAATGTATTTATTTGTTTGCTTATTTTTATGTATACATACACATACATTTGTCTAGTAAGATGGTGCAGTTGTCCAAATACATTTTTAGGCATGCCCCTGACCATTGATACAGTCCACACTCTGAGCAAATCATAGTTATTACCAACAGAAGAAAAACAAAGCAAATTAAAAATTTTGTGTATATAAATGTAGCATTTAAAACATAATAAAGGAAGTATAGAGTAGCATGGTAATATGTCCAGATACATGTCACTCAGAAACAGATGTGGACCTCTTTACAGTGGAATGCATAAAACAGCCTCAGAAGGCAAGGTAATAAAGGTGAAATAAGTTAGATGTGTTTCCAATAAACATACATTTTAAAAAGACTATGTAAAATGATTATTGATGTTAATGAAATGTTGTTGTTGTTGTTGTTTGTTTTTTGGCTTTTCCCGGTAAGGGGTCGCCACAGCGGAACTCCGGTCCGCTAATGATTGGCAGTAGATTTTTACGAAACGCCAAGGTGCCAGCTCGACACCCAACCTTCAACGAAGGCACTCCCATTTATGCATGCATGTCTTTCAAACGCTACCCAACCACGGGGAGGACATGCAGACTCCACACAGAAGGCACTCCCAAGCCCAGTCGAGAATTGAACGGGAGAACCTCTTGCTGTGAGGTAACAATGCTACCGCCGTAGCACCGCAGCTGTATGATGTTAATGAAATGTATGAATGCATATTCAGTTAAGTGAACATTCTTTGTTACAATTATGCATAATCGCAGGTAATCATCATACACTATGGCTGAAACACTGAATCAGGGTCATCTAGAGAATCCTAATGTCATTCTGGGGAGTAACGTTCAGTTGCTTATCCTGACATAGTGAAGCAGTTGTATTTGTTCACATCAGACATATGTTGTTTCAGTACTTTTTTTAATTTGTTAAGTTCATCTGCACTCCTTTGTTGCTTAGGAAGATTGTTTCATACTGTAGGATCAATTTTCCTGAAGGATTTTTTGTAACATGTTAGAATGAAAGAGGGTCTCCACAAGGTTATACCTGTGGGGTTCCTGTGGGAGTATGGGCTATTATGTATTATGTGCTTGTTTTTGAGAGATGAAGAGTTATTTTGTCATTTAAAAGTTTCAAGGTTAAATAATTTAATAGAGATAATGCTTTTACAGTAACTGGTAACTGTTTAGATTTGTTAATGTTTGCACAATAATTTTTATTATTTGGGCCAAGGTAAATAAATCTTGAAGTTTGTTTTAATTTTTTTGGATAATCATTGTATCTTATAAGTAAGAAAAGGAATGCTCTTTTCTGTACATTAACCTCCCCTCCCCAAGCTATCATCTTCTGTATCAGTCACATGGTGTATGGTGGAGTTCCAAGGATCCATCTTCCCATTCCTAGAAGTTGTCTTGTTTTCATTACGATTACCTTCCTTAGGAGTGCAGATGCAGTGACGCTAGTGGCATACTCTATAGCTTTACCAGTGATATAAACCAGATGTATACTGGGGATATTCACATCCACCTGTGGTTACACCAACTCAAGCAGGAGGGACCTCAGTAAAACATCTAATTCGAAGAATGATTTACTTGGTAGTGCAACACCCCCTTATGCTACACTGCAGTAGCAGCAATCCATCTACCTGGTACAGGAATAGAACCCACAAGCTTCTGCAACACAGACAGCTGTGCTACTGTTGCACCACTGACTGCAAATAGTACATGTCAAAGAATGTTTGATATCTGTACTTGCAATTAATCCCAGACAAACAGCGTTAGTATCATTTTTGTTTTCTGCACAACTTACCCTTTCATGTGCTGCATGTTATTCATTGGTGAATCATTGATTAAGGAAAACAGGCCCAAACAGTCTCATGACTCTGTGAGAAACTATGGGCTTCAAGTGGTATTGCTGCAAAAGGCCATGTAAATGTGAATAAGTTAAATGCTACCAGTTTCGCCAGAAGGCCGTTCTAGGATCTCACATCCCTTGCTGAAAAAAAAAAAAAAAAAACTGGAATAGATTAAAAACCTGTTGAAACTAAACTATATAAATTCCTATTCAGTACACAGCTTATGCCAACAAAGTAATTACTGTAATATGTATCCCACTGAACTGAGTGGCAAACAGTATTAAAAATGTATACATGGAATATATAATCGTCGGAGATGATGTGACTTGCACTGCAATAACATTAACGTATCTTTTAGAGGTATGTTCAAAATATGTCAAGGCAATGAATGACATGAATGAGGTTCTTCTCGTATAATTTTTTGATGTTTTTAGATAATTTTGTCTAAATCTTCTGGGAAGTTTTTCAGTCCCACATTTTGCATTTTATGTTAGCCTAGTTATTGTTGCATTTGTCACAAAACACGGACGTGGGAACATGAAAGACAAGTCTGTCAACGTATTACAGTTATTGTGGTTCGTCATAAATTGTTTCTTCATTAGAAAATGAAACACAATTTTTGTAAGTTTTCAGGTAAGAGACATATTATCCATAGCAGAAGGGAGGTTGACATGGAAGTAAGCAAATTATGGGGCAACAGCCTAAGACCTTATTACTGAGGAAGGTAGAAAATCAGAGTGAAAAGCTGTGTCTGCATTTCCTAGTCTTATTTCTGAAGGTGGTTAGAAGCTTAAGATTTAGTCTTTGCATTAATAGGGTTCAACATACTGTGGCATCAGTAGAACCTCCAGGGACTGCTATGATCTTGTCTAAAAGGAAGGAATATGTTAGAGGCCTTTAATATGTACTTATATTCTATTCATTCCCTCAGAACATTAAGCATCAACAGCAGGGGAATTTTTGGAACAGCTATCTCTGTTTAAGCTTCTGAAACAGGATAAGGGAAGATGTATCCTTGTCTGAGCTAAAGGACTTTGGGCATTCATGAGTTATATGAAGAATGGAAGACAGTGGGTCTAACAGATTATCATCAGAAGTCTGTCTGTATAAATATGGAAGTGATAATGCTTAATGTTATGGGCTTGGTGTTTGTGGGGTCATGGGATAATAATCAGAACTTGCCCTCAAGGCATCATGCTGCCACTAACTGAGGTCTTGAAACTAAAGTATCCCACATGAAATTGTCCTGCTGTTGACACTTTGTCTACTTTGTATTCTGAGATTTTTATGGGGATGTAGATTTTATGTCCTGCAGAACATTCTGTGCAGAATAATCTATCCAACCTAGTGTAGCTTTATAAAGAGTAGTTACACCAGTAACTTATACAAAGTGTTTTGCTTTGAGTTTAGCACATGCAGGTCAAAGCAGAGTAGTGCTTGATCCTCAGCATGGATGTAGGAAACACCTCTGGTAGACTAAAATGGGATTGTCTCTTAGTGGTTTTATTTTTGTATGTATGTATTAATTTATTTTTGGCTTTGCTTGGCAGATTAGTTGTTTTCCTCTTTAGTGGTCATAGTTGTCCGCTTCATCTTTGATTGATAGGTTCTTGATAGGGAAGGGTGCTTCCAGGGTTGCCCTCTGCCCCACTCCCCACACTTTTGTTTTAACTATTGAGCCCTAGCCTAGGCTTAAAGGGAAGTTAATATAATCCAGTGAGTTATAATTGGCAGGCAGGACTGTAAAATCATTTTTTTTGGGTGTGTCACTGATAATATGATGTCCTTCTATGTCACTGTTGCATTATTCTTAATATTAGGGATCTCCCGCCCAGGGCAGCCCTTTTTTTACTACCCCAGGCTTTTCTGGTGTTTTTGGATCTGAAGGATGCTTGCCTTCATATCCCTATTCACCCTCTTTTCAGGAAGTTTTTGTTTCTCTGTTTCTTTCTTTCATTTTCAGTTTTCTACTTTGCCCTACAGCCTCCTTACTACCCCAAAGGTATTCACATAATGTGTAGCTCTTGTGATTGCTTCTATTGGCTCCAAGGTATTTAATTTTTCTTTATCTAGATGACCTGTTGCTCTAGGTGCCTTCTCCCAGTCACCTGTTACAAGATCTGGAATTCACCATCTCTCTCTCCTTCGAAGTCAGGGATTCACTGTTTGAAAAATGAAAAAAGGGATTCACTGTCAACTTCCCAAAGTCCATTTTGACTCCCTCTCAAGATCATGTGTATCTGGATGCAGGACTGAAACAGTGTCATTGTTGGACTCTCTTACACCTCCAAATATTTTGCCTTCTTTCACTCTCTCTTCCTCTGACTGCTATGCCAACTGGAGAGTTTCTTTGGGCCCTAAGATTCATGGCCTCTTATATTCCAGTGCCTCCTGTTGTCAGAAGCTTCAGTGGAACCTCAAGTTAGTTTGGCTGCAGCATTGTCACCCTCTGGATTTCCGTGTACCTCTCCTTCCTTGTCTAAAGAATGAATTTGAGTGAAAGATTCTACAGTTTGCTCTCAGCCCAGGCTTACCCTTTCAGTCTCTAGTCCGTTATCCAGATCTGCTCTCCAAAGCCTCAGGGATGGGGTGGAAGCTTCATGTGGTCATCTGAAAGTTCAGTGTCTCTGGCCCTGCCAATCAGAAGTCAAGCGTATCAACATCAAAGAGATGAGAGCTCTGATTCTGTCCCTTCAAGGTTTTCGCCCCATGTTCTCTGCAGGGCCCTTGAAGGTGTACGCAGACAACACTACAGTGATTTGGTATGTCAACAAGCAGAGAGTCACAAAATCTTACCTCCCTTGAAGGATGGCTCTTCAGGCTTGAGAGGTGGCTGTCAGTTATTAGTTAATTCTTCAGGCAGTATATATTCCTTCAGAGCATAGTCTAGTGGCAGATTATCTGAATAGGTCCAAAACACAGGCTCACAAATGGATGCTTCACAGAGATGTGCTTCAGGACGTTGTCCATCAGTGGGGTATTCCCCAGATAAATCCTCCCTATATTCTGTTCCAGAGTACCATGCCATCTGATGTGGAAGACCGATGCCCTTTCTTTTCCTTGGAAGGGGATGTTTCTTTGTGCTTTCCCTCCTCATCTTCTACTTCCAGGGTTCCTGTAGAAGATTCAGCCGGACTCCCTACAAATCTTGCTGGTTAACTCCCTTTTGACCAAAACACCACTGGTTCCCCCATTTAATGCATCTGGCCAGGGGCAATCAGCATGTTACCTCACTGGTTGGACCCCCTCACACAGGACAAGGGTTCTCTCATCCTTCCTCACTTGTCCACTCTTCAACTGACACTGAGGGTGATAGGGTGTTGATCCCTTTCAGGCACCTCATTTCTGAGGAAGTGCTTAGGGTTTTATAGGAAGCAAGGAAACCTTCAACTAGAAAATCTTATACATGTCCAAATGGAAAAGATTTTCTGTCTGATGCCATGCTCATAACCAGGACTCGTTTTTTCAATGGGGGTCTCTTTGATTCTGTCTTATTTGTGTGAGTTGCTCTAGTTTGTCCTGGCCTGTTGTCCTGTAAAGGCCCATTTGTCAGCCATTTCTGCTTATCTGTCCTTGAATCTACTTTGGCTTCTTATTTTGAGGTCAAAGAATTAAAGGTGTCTATTAAGCC